>NC_052055.2:9554961-9854961 GCF_903992535.2 Arvicola amphibius | reverse complement strand
ACCAATCAGCATCCTCTATACTAATTTTTCCTCCACCAATCAGCCCCAGATTAATTCTGTCTCCCTGGAATTTCCCTAACTCTGCATAAAAACAGCTTGTGACCTTCTGTGGGGTCACCAAGTGCCACCCCATCATTGGAATTAATGAAGCACTCTTGTTATTGCATACATGACTGTTAGTCTTCTTTGGGGGCTTCTCTCAGACACTAACAGAGATCATCTCTTTTAGCTGTGAGTTAAATTAATATTTCCTCCTCTAAGTACCTTTCTCAAGGACTTTATGTCAGCAGTGAGAAAAATCACTAAGACAAATGAGGACTAAATGAACTCTGTTACAACTTGATTTCAGCAAAACTTACTATTATGGTAAAATATATATAATATAAAAAATATCTTCTTGGGATTTGAAGGTAAACAAATTCATGTGCATTTACCATAATCACAATGAGCTCTAACTGCTTCCTCAGTCTGGTCCCATAATATTTTTATCACCCCCACAAAGAAAACCCTTTATTCACCATGAGTCTCTCTCCTTGATATACTGCTCTTTAGCCCCACTAGCTACTACCTTGCTCCTTGTCAATTATTTTCAATGTCTCACTAAAGGTTATCATATAAGATTAAGAACCTATGTGCTTGGCTCTGCATCTTCTGCCCAAATCCTGAAATGTTGAGACTGAATTCAAAAGCCATGGTCTAAGTTAGTTTGTGATAGAAATTTTTAAATGGTTTAACAGTCATTCCATATCCAGGTGAGGTCCTGATGATGAACAGATACAGTTTTTTTTCTTTTGAATATGGTAAACAGTGAGGTTTTATAAAAGTCAGCAAATGACTGCCTTGACACTTCCAATTGTCAATTAGTTTGAGACAACGTTACAGAATCTGAAGGATCTGTTGGTGTTTTCTCCACAACAACCTCTAAATATTTATAAATTTCTTTGTATTAGCAGATATATTCTAGAAAACATTTTGTCCTATTCCTACCAATTAAAAAGAGTTAGTAGAAAATTAATTTGAAGTTTCCGAAAATGGAATTGATGACTGCTATTTGCAACTCTCATATATGCCATAGGAAAGTGGGATATATAAAGAATTATTGATTGATAAGCTTTAAAAGATTTCAGAGAATCAATTTATCACTAATCATCAATTATCAAGCAGGGTTTTTGTTTTTTTTTTCTGTTTTATTTTTGGTAAGTTTTGAGCTTCAATATGCTTGGAGAGATGTAAGTAGAATCTTGGGACAGCCTTATCCATTGTATATTTAAATACAAATGAGTTGTATGTTTCAATGGTGACTACAATTCAACTCCAGCAAACCAAAGACCTTTCTCTTGTCTTTAGGATCAAAATTGGATACATTCATTTCCTGTTGCAATATCAAGTTCACATTATTTCTGGTAATGCCACATTATCAGCCATCTTTAAAATATTTATAACTGAAGAAAAATTGTTTGGTTAATCCTTGCCTAACAGGTCTGTGAAGTAGGAAGACGCTCTAAATGTGAAAATTCAGTACCAGATTGGAAAATATGATAAAAAAAACCCTTTCCAGAAAAGACTATTTGGTCACTGACAATCTTATGTGCTCTATGGTTGATATATATCCAGTATATCCAATAACTTTAATGATTTGATGCACTAAGTCTTGCTTATCCTTCTGGAAAATTAATGCCCAATAAACTAACACATCTTGTAACATGTTGAGCAATAAGAGAGACTGTCAAGAGCCAAATGATCATGACTCAAGGTGAGGCTCAATTCCTCCGTTTAATGTGACCTTGAGCCAGTAAGTCTAACATGGTGACATTTTCCATCAATAAATTGAGATTAATAATAACCCTCACTTCATATGTCTCCCAGGTTTAAGGACACTAAAACTTTAAATTGGGGGTGTGGGGGCAGGGAAGGGTGGAAGGGAAGAGAAGAGAAAGGAAGAGGACTGGAAAAATGTATAACTCAATAAAAACATTTAAAAAATAAGGTAGAAAGGGAAGAAAAGAGACGCTCAATGTCAATTTCCAGCCTCCACATACACACATGTGTACCAGCACACATAACTGTACACATACACAGAAAAAAATTCTTGAAACTTAGTTATATGAGAAAACTAGAATAGAAATTACACAATTATTGTACTAATACATAAGAGACACTGTATTAATGCACAAAGACTTAAAAGTAAAGAAAATAGAATCCTTACATAAATAAGTTCATTGTTTGTTATGCATTATTTTTAAATACAGGTTTACACAATGTATACCAGCAACCGAGCAAAAAAAAATACCAATTATATAGAGAGTTAGCTAAATTTTTTATAAGATATTGCTTAATTTGAAGTTGAAACAATTACTAGGACATTAATAAGACAACATGAGTTAATAAGTTGCAGGAAAAATGACTA
This sequence comes from Arvicola amphibius, assembly GCF_903992535.2. Lineage (NCBI taxonomy): Eukaryota > Metazoa > Chordata > Mammalia > Rodentia > Cricetidae > Arvicola > Arvicola amphibius. Next base: position 9,852,554 of record NC_052055.2, on the reverse strand, counting down.
GATATGCAAATATAAAGATAAAATCTTTTAAAAATATATATTAGATATATACAGATGTAATATATATATTATATATATCAAACACACATATATGTGTGTTTTACCTGAATGTATGCATGTGTGTGACATTCATGCCTGATGACCCATAAGGTCAGAATTGTTCATCAAATCCTTTGGACCCTGAGTAACAGAGGGCTGTGAACTGCCATGTCAGAGCTCTAAAACAAATCCAGAAAAATATTTTAAACAGCTGAGCCATTTCTCTATTATTAAATAAGTCATTTTTATGGAATGCATATCATAATACTATTCAAAAACCAAATATGAAAGAAAATAGTGGGCACTGAAGCTCAATGAGAACTTATGCTTCAGATGGTGCATATTAAATTAAAGAATATAGACATTCCCATTATAAAGTCAGAAGAAACAGATCTTTAAATTTTATATGACAAGGAGACCCTCCTTGAGGGTCAGTGAAGAATTAATTACATGGAAACAATCACAATAACTGAGCTGGAACTAATACTTCATAAGTATTACATCTTATTCTGGCCTTAAAAATTCTTATCTACAGATCATGACTTCTAGGAAAGAAATTCAAACAGAATCCAAATATAATAAGCAAGTTGAATTAGCAAACCAGGTGGTGTGGAGGAGTGATTTAGACATGCCTCAAACACCAAACAGAAAGATTAATCTATTTATGTTGTATCTTTAGCACTGCCATTATTAGACAGAGAAAAGGGAGAGATGTTAAATGTGCATTTTAAGATATAATATATGTGTGTGAGCTTTCCAAAAGTTACAAAACCAAGATAATGATAGACTGTGTTTGCCCAAGGTCTTTCTGGAACTGAAATAGAAAAGAAAAGAAAAATGAAAATTTCGAATAGAAATTAGTTTTAAATTTAAAAAAATTCAGGAAGTTTTAAAAAGGCAAGAAGCATTGTTATTGATCTGTTTAAAATAAATGCATAATTTTACTTGATAGTTTAAGTATTTTCAAAATATTTCCCTTGGCTAGTTTTCTACTAGCTAACTAAGAACTTGTGCTTCACTAAAACATCTTGATTTTCTATATGACATACTATCAACAAAGCCGGTGAAATTTTCATATTCTTTCAGTCATTTATTCCATGGAATAGGGGAATTTCCCAGTTATTTAAGGAACTTCCAAATTGAAATGTTAAGATAGTAGCTGATCCTCATAATCTACATTTAAGACTTTTCCAATATGTTTTAAAAAATCTTTTCTAAAGTGAGATTTCGAAATATTAACTTGTTAATAAATTTTATAATCTTCCAATGATTAAGTCCAAAATCATTGTTGAATTGTACATATTCAAATTTCTATGTAAACTATATATAACAGAGTTGATTAAAACACATTTACAAGCAAGCAAATAAAATAAAACTCCAAGATGAAACAATAACTCACACAAGTACTTCCTAAAATTCCTGTAGAATTTTTTTAAAAGAAAATTATATATATATATATAGTCTCAATAAATAAATTCCATGAAAATATTTTTGGAGGCTTACTTGCTCTTTAATTTTCACTTCGCACACATAGTCAATTTTGCTTTTCCTCCAGAAATAAAAACTAAAGTATGTTTTCCAACCTGACCTAGGTTTGAAAATATTGAATATTTTAGTTTTCAAATGGCTACAAAGCATGACAGCAAACCTAGAAAGGTGGAATGTGCTTTGTTCAAGAGGAATGAAGAAGGTCCACAATAGCCGGGTTGCTACTTCTTGTCGTGTGATTAAGGTAATACAGGTCTCTGTCAGAACCTGATGCTTCTGTCTTTCCTAACTTGCACACTGCCCACCACACAATGCATTATCTTGAACAATATAACATCTTGCTTTTCCACATGCTTTTATACCTATTAAATGGAAATAAGAATAGCAACTATAAGTTTGATATGAGAATCAAATTTCATCATAAATTGGTGAGGACTATATTAAGAATTAAGCCAACATTCTATAAGTGTTAGATGTTTGTTTTACTATAGAATAAGAATTTTTCTTTAATATTTCCAATATTCAGATATGCATACACACACATGCATGTACACAAGCACATATCAAGGACATATCAAGGTATTCCAGGACACAGGAGCGATCTGTGCAAAGGCAAATAGACAGAATTATTTTCCAGAACAATATGGGTTACTTCTTAGATAGAATCAGTTTAAGAGTGAAGGTAGTAGAAGCTAGGCAAGACAGGAAACTGGGATGAAAGTTGTGTAACGTCACAAGAGACATAGCCCTCACAAGTATTGATCTTCCCTCAGTTTTCCCAAAGACACTGAGTTATACTTTTATTTTACAAATAAGCCAGAAAAGTTGTCAGGCAGCACCTGCCTGTATGAAAGAAAGCTCGGTGTTGCAGTGCAAATACACAGACAAATTTTACAGCTTTCAGGAATCAAGAATCTTGAGCTATAAACGAACACACATACACACAGAAACACACACATGAAACAAACCACTCTCACCAATGAGAGAACCAGTATGAGTATTGCCATGACATAATAATGTTCTTTGTATGAATGAGTCACGGGGATAAGGAAAGATCACAATCTGCTACTGAGCTAAGGAACAATCTAAAGGAGTAAATGCCACTTAGGGATATAGAGAAAGGTTGGGTTACAGTAAATGGAAATGCAATTTACAGCATCTTCTTGTGTTTTCAGTGGCATGTCACCCTCTCTCTATTTGTCTAGTTGTATGAGGTGATATCGTGCTTACTGATTCAACAATAAGAGAGAGGTGAGGGCTGTGGATATGGTTGAACTTGTTCTCCGCATTAAGTGCAAGCTCCAGTTAAACTATGATTTGATTAAAACATCTAACTTCCTGACATCAGTAACATGGTGAGATGTGGCCTGATCTGAGAGACAGCTCTGATCTTTCTTCAGCGGGGATGATAAAGATGATTTATACACTAAAATAATGGTTACAATGCCAAGACATTGCAATAATATATCAGCTACAGAGATCTGATAATATTTTTACTATTCTTATTAAAATTGCACACTGCCATGCAGGAATTTAAAATGGCTTTGGTAAACAAAAATATAAAGCAATTGTTTGTCAAAAAGCTTTTTCAATTTGACTTGCATGCTGTAAACGTTTCTGTATGAAAGATGTTAACCTACAATTATACATTATTCAAGAGAAAAGCTCCGGCAGACTGTAGTGACCTCAGGAAAGCTGAAGAATGCAGCCTTGCATACTGTCTTCCAAGAAAAGCACTAAATGTGTGACTCTGATTCTGACCCCTACAGAAATGTGTTTTCCTTAACCTTTCCTGCTCCGTTCAATACTAAGGATTTTATGCCTTATCCATCTTGTCTTCAAACTGATGCTGTTCAGAGTTTCTCCAGATGGTATGACAAAAGGACAGCAGAAGATAATTGTTAAAATTAACTTTCAGCAAGAAACTGGCTGATGGAGGCTCATGTGACAGAAAAGGCATGTTTGCAAAGGAGAGGACCCGCTTCTTCCCCGGCTATGCGGGTGGATGCAGTAGTTTTATTGCAGACCATTTAAACTCCCTGTTCATCACCACTACAGTGACAGGTAATGCCATCTATCAGGTGGTAGGAAGGCTAAGTGTGGTAAGAGGTGAGGCAATTTAACACACCATTATACATACTTCAGACTCTGTAACACTGGTTCTTTAATAGTCTATGGATATAAATCTGGTAACATTTTAAATCCAAACTATTATTAATAGTTATTGTTATCAATTTATTGATTGATTCGCTTTTTCTTGAGAAATATCTCCTTGAGCAAAATACACAAACAGTTGAGACAAAAGGCTATGGGTTATATTTTCTCTACATACGTTACAATCTACAGAAATGCAACGACTTTGCTCTGTTGTGTGAAACAGTAAGGATTCTGGTTTTTGTTGGGAAATTATAAAATCTTTCAAATACAACAAACCAATAGTTTGCACATAAAAACATATGAAAAATTGGTGTTTAATGAGATAAACCGGAAACAGGAGGTTAAATGCCACCTGATCTCACTCAGAGGAAGTCCCCGCCAAAAGATTGTTCCTTTTACAGAACCAGAGGAAAGAACAGAACAGTAAAAAAGGAGTAGTCAAGGAAGAGAATTTAGGGATCCAAGGATGAATAATATAAAATTTGACTCAGAGAGAAGTTAGATCAATGTAAGTTCTATAAAATAATGATTATAGTTAAGTACACACTGTGAGTTAGTAAAATGTCTAGACCATGAATAAAAAGTGCTATCACAAAAGTTGATAATTAAGTGAGATAAATGCACACTCTTTATTTAGGTTATATAATCCACAATGTATTATCTACTTCCAAAATTCATATTGTTTCCAGTAAATATATGCAGTTTAGTCAACTTAAAATCAAAACAAAAAAAATGTTGCAAACAAAATATTGCTTTGACATAATTTTATTGTTTTATCTAAAGAATCCAGCACTGTAAAATGCATGCAGAAAATAAAATGGTCACTCTATTGAAAAATTAACAAATACATGATCTCAAATATTCATGTTCACCCTAATTTTTGTGTATTTACCTGTAGATATCACTTTAAAATCTACTCACTTCATTTGCATTCTCTAGAACACAATTATCTATACTTGCCAAGCTGATAGAAAACCCCAGATTTGTGAACCTCCCTAAATATTACCATTTAATAAGCTGACCTACATCTACTCATGTCCCACACTGATTCAGTGATTCACTATTTTATCCTGCACCTTGACATGCTTGACTTCTTTTTGGCATTCAACCTGTGAGATTATGAAATATATTTTGCCCGGATGTTTCTTTTCATTTAGCACAGGGTCCTCTAGCATATAAATATTTTATTGTAAAATATAAGATTTCCTTTATGTAAAGCTTGAGAAATATATGCATAATGAAATATGTATATGATTTCAATTGTATTACCTGGTATTCAATAACCTATTATTGAGCTTCTCCCAGAGAAAGACCATTCCTCCAACCCTCAGCATTCCTAACTGCATGAAGTACTTTGTCTAAGTATGATGCTCTATGAAATTTCCCCCTTCAGTGCTCCATTTATGACTGTCTCCTACCTGTTCGGGTGTTGTTTAGGCAACTACTTTATAATAGCTACTTTAATGAACCTGAATTCAAATCTCATAAGGGGTTGTCTCCATAATAACAAAAGATGATGATATTTTGAAAAATATGGTGTAGTCATTACATATTTTATACAGGATGATCTCTTTGGATCTTTATCCCATTTTAATTGTATCTATTATGGAGCTTTGTGCATATATATAAAATTTGGATACTGGTAACATATATAACATATAGTTTGCAAATATTTTCTTCAGTTGGTCATATTCTTATTTCTATTTTAGTCACTACCCTTACAGTGTAAAAGTTTTTGTTTTATTTTAATGTCATCCCATAAGTTTTTGTTTTGCTTTTATCTCACTACAGATAACACAGTTTTCATATTCTTATACCAGCACACAAGAAGGTATTTTCCCCAGCTTTTGCTTTATATTAATCATAGACCTTGAAATCATCCAAATGTGACTGAGTCTTTGTCCACTTGATTATGCCAAGTTATCCCTTCATTCTCAATGACTAAGGAGATGTATCAGTGGTATATCACTCGTACAAGCATTTGAACATGAGTTCAGATCCCCAGGATCTACAAACAACAGCAACAACAACAAAAAACAACTGACCGCCTGTATCCGTGAGACCTTGCCCGGGAGGCAGAAACAGAGGGAATGCTAGGACTTTTCTCTCACTTTCATCTCAGGCTCCAGGTTCAGCGAGTCTTTATTGAAAAATAAGGTGGAGAGTGGTAGAAGACATCACTATCACCTTCTCATTTCCACTGTTACAGACACAAAAGTGTATGCGCTGCTGTACAGATGCTTGCATACACGAACAAGTGTGTGTGTGTGTGTGTGTGTGTGTGTGTGTGTAAACACACAAGATAACATAAAAAAGCAAAACATGAAGAAAATATTTGCAAGATCACCAAAAATCCACAGATCAATGGATACTGAAATATTTGATGTGACATTTCATAAGAACCAAAATATCTCTCTTTTGTGAACTCTACTGCACTTTGATTGCAAGGCACTTAAATTACCTGTGAAATAATCTCCAGGATCTTTCAATTCCCAGTAGATAGTCTTAACCAGTTATGGCTCTTGTGGATATGAAGCCTGCCTCCCCAGCTCATCAACATTTAAATCTTTATTTAATTCGTCTGCTTCCTAGTCTCCTTCTAAGTGTCAAATCTGTAAAAGCAGATAAGAAGTGGCACAAGGATAGGAAGTAGCAGGGAGAAATACAAACCTCATTTGTCTCCTATCTGGGTTATTGCTAGTTCTAATCCTAGCTGCGCTGTCCAGTTAAACTTTGCCAATTCATGACTACTCCTTTCAGCCTCATTTGTACACATGAAAAAATAATATCTAGTCACAGAGAATGGAAGAGTTTTTTAAGCTAACCTCAAAAATTCTGCCGTGTTTTGGCTACCTGGGTTGTTCTCTGATCTTTCAATAAGTTGACTTTATATTTTGTATAGACTTGAAAGAATGTTTTCAGGAAAGCTTTCTATTGAAAGTTATTCAATTATGGAGAGTGGTGAAGACCTTTCAGTGTCTGGGTCTTGTTGAAAGTTCTTTGAGATAAAATCAATAACTTGGTCTTTCTAGTGCAGCCTCATGAAGATGTTAGTATCGTTCATCCAGGGAGCACCATAGGTAGGAAAGCTTGGAATGAATGCGTAGATGAAAGATAAGTAATATGTATAGATTAATATGTTAACAATTAATTAATATTAAAGGGATAAACACAGCTGGGATGTGTACTGCTTAATAAATTCCATGAATGCTTTAATTACTCCTGGAGCTACCAGACAGAGCCAATTTATCATAGACAAGTGCTCATATTCATAGAGTTATGGTCTATGTTCACAGCAATCTTGACAATTCAGCATGGTAGCCATAGATGTGAGATACACACACAGCTTTCAGGAACTATAGTAATACACTTTCACATGAACGCTTCCAGTAGTACTCTAGGTTTTCTATGAGAAATCATTTTCTTTAAAACATCTAGGCAATATGTCAAGCATTCTAAATTGTTGCTCCAAAATATTGTCATCAACAAGATTTAGAAAAACCACACACACAAAAAAAGAAAGTTAAATGATTTTCAGGTGATTTTTTTCAAGCCTAGTGCCTTGGTGATATTTGAAGGAAGAATGCTAGTTATGTTTATATCTATATGTAGACAGTACATAATGTGTTAGATACCATAATTACATTTTAACAAAGTCTGTCCTTGAGATATCCCTTTCCTCATATCCCCCATCCCAAGCTACTCCTGTTTCCCCTTGTAGTACCCCCAAGAATACTCATGGGAATGAAAGTGGAAAAGTCCAAAGGGTGAGTCTAAGTGTGCTCTGTATCAATGTATTAGAACATATTCGATTCAGAGACAGAGAGACAGAGACAGAGAGAAACAAAGAGAGACAAAGAGAGAGGGCATTTTTGGTATTTCTGATGTGTTACTTGTCCTTGGTTTTGGTTTGCTTTTTGTACTTTGATGTCTGTCTAAGTTTGGTAAAAAAGTATTGAACAACTCAGAAATCCCAAAGCTACTGGAAGTAAAGACTTTTGAGCCTCTTTGCAATTGCCTGATCCAGGATCTTGTCTTATTTTCCCCTGAAGATAATGAATTTTAAAATATTTTGATAGTATCCAAACATAGACTGTATTCCTCGGTTAACTCTACTCTTCCCAATGGAAGTGCTATCATTTTAGACAGAAATTTAATAAAAACAACACACGTCTTGGCTGAATTTATATATTAAAACTGTCAGATGCTTAAGAGAGTTCACTGAGGTCTAAGGGGCAAAAAAAACTTTAAATGGATAACTGTTCTAAAGGTCATGAAGTAGACCTAGAGCCTTTAAACTAATTAGATTGAAAAGCTTGATTCAGCAAATGCAGTTTTCTTACTGCAAACTGCGTTTGACCTCCCCTTGGTTTAGCAATGATTTCCATTACTTGTGACATTAGAATGATGTCTTTGTAACTTCTCTTCAGTCTAAGAGTGAAAACCTTGAGCTTTCAAGATGATCATTTGTCCACCTTCTAGCAATCATTAGCAAGGGAATAAAATTTTGAATACTTTCAAATGGAAATGACATAAGTGGGAATATACTTTTATTTACTATCTAGCAAGACTACACTCAAGTTTTCGTGATAGAAGATATTCCTGTAAAAATAGCAAGCAAAGAGAAACAATTTGTTATTCTAAATTAATTTACTACAAGATTTTGATGAAATTTACATAGCTTTAATACAGCATGTTGTTTTAATCTGATTTTAAGTCCTTTATTTTTCTTAACATGTGAACACTTTTTTCTTAAATAAAGTAGTCAAAAGAACATTTTAAAATAGGATATTTTAGATTAAGGAAATGTCAGAAAATGAAGTATCAATATCTCTTAATTTGTGTAAAAATTGTTAAGATTTTTCATTTTATTTTATTTTGAATTTGAAAATACTATATAACCAGAAGGTATATTATGTATTAGGAAACTATGTCATGTAAGGTAGCAACCTAACTCAGTGATCACATTTTCTTTAAACGTACTACAATGTAATAGATCTAAGTCAACAACACCAAAAAAAAAAACCCAAAGCAATTATAAACTTTTTAATAAAAGAATGCTAATGCACAGGGTTTCCGATACTACCTCAGTTCTACCAACAATTCCATAACATTTGCAATCAATGGTTTTTAAAATCATTATAGATAAATTAGTATGTTCTCAAACAGGAGGTTGGTAGAATAGCAGAACCTCTTTCTCACATATATATATCCCTTGTAAAGAGGGGTAGTAGAGCCATGAAGGTAGAGCATCCATAGCTTAGTCTTTGCTGCTAAGTTTTCTTAGTTGCTGCCCCTTGAACATGACGGTTTTCCTGTCTGAATCCACTCATTCTTCCATATATGTTGTAAAGTTTGTGGAATTAAATAAGCTAACCTATTAAGGCTTTGATTTACAATCAATACACAGGAAGCAAGCATTTTTAACTTGTCTCAAAGAGATGTACTTGTATCTTAAACAACATGGTCTTTGGAAGTACAGTCATAATATGGGATAATTAATTCTGGGTAGTTAGCCAGTGAATTATCTGGAACAATTACCTTTTCTTTGTGAAGTCACTTAGCTCCTCTTGAGAATTTTTAAAAGATGATAACATGTAACTGGTTTTGAATCTCTTGAAATTATTCTTTTTTTTTTCTCAGCAAGTTACCTGTCCTTTGGACAAAACATACTCCTCTCATCTTTTCTCTTACTCTCCAGTGTTAGAAAGATAGAAGTCTAATCTTGTCTTCCAAATGAATAGTTTTAGTATTCACATATGAGTTAGATCATATCTACAGAAGTGTTTGAGTGTTTCGGTTAACATCCTAATAAACAGCAGCAAAAGAGCAAAAAGGACACTCATAGCTGCAGTTAATCCAATAGCAGAGGGCAGAACCAGACTATGCACAGAGTTATGGGACAGGTAAAACTGGGGTTTTCATAAAGAGTTGCATTTCATTGAAAAGTTTGTTTTGTTCTTGCTTTCAAAGATAGTCTATACTTGTAAATAAATTGTCCTCCTTATATAGTGTATAAAAGATTTACGTTATTTTCATGTAGCAATATGGGAAGAAGAAAATGCTGTTTTACAAAAAAAAAATGAGGATTGAGTTGTGAGTTGCTGGGGATGGTAATTAGGTAGTACAGTGATTCAGTATGTAATGATACCCTAGCTACTTCATTTACTGTAAAGAGATTAAAGTGAAGGCAGATCAGTTGGGAAAAGTCTACACTTTAGAATTACAACAAGATAAAATTATGGCAAACAATAGAAAGAATACCTAAGAAAAACAAACTGGGAAAACAATGGATGACCCAAGAAACAAGCGACAGTAGTTTGAGGCCTGTCAGTATGAAAAGAATTTTATAACTTTGGAAAAACTCCGAGTTAAATAAAGACTCAGGAAAGAAATATTTCTTGTTCTATTTTATATAAAATAGTGAAAAATTGGGGACCACAAGATTTTAGCAAGAAGAGCTTGGGGGAATGGGGAAGATTGGGGTTATAAGATGGTCACATAAAATGAAAGGTCAAATAAATTGAAAAGCCACGTGGAAACCTTCTATCTTATACTCAAATTAAAAAATAAGCATCTTTAAAAAAGAATCTAAAGGGTGGAATATAGTCAGAAAATGCTCATTCATTTCTCGGCCACCCATACCCAAAATAATCACACAGAAACTATATTAATTACAACACTGTTTGGCCAATGACTTAGACATATTTCTGGCTAAGTCTTATATCTTAAATCAATCCATTTCTATCATTTCATATTTTACTGCAAGGCTTGTGGTTTACTCGTAAGGTTTCTAGGGAATCTGCCCCCTTAATCAGCTACATGGTGTCTCCCTGACTCTGCCTTCTTTTCTCTTCTTGCTTAGAATTCCTGTCTTGCTCTATTCTGCCCTAGCCGAAAGCCAAAACAGCTTTATTCATTAACCAATAAAAGCAACACACATACAAAAGGGCTTCCCACACCAGTGGAAACCTGCAGGACAGGAAAAAGCTTTCACAGAAACCCTGAGATTTTAAACAAAAATCTCATATTATGAGGTTGGGATACTTCTCTGTGAATTTTTAAGAGAGGGTGACTCTGGATGTCTCGGTGCAACGTAGACTTTCGTTGTTCCTCTTGTTGATCACAAAATCTAGATGGCAATATCCTGTTGCTGAAACCAAGGCATGATAAAGAGAACTCAAGCTGGAATTGATCTAGGAACTTCCTCTCTGCCAGCTAGCATTTGTAGCGCTAGAAAATACTGTGCAGGCTATGGCGGAAGAACAGCAACCAAGAGTCTTATCTGGCCCAGAACCCTAGGAATTATGATACCAACCTGCAAGGCAAGATGTTCCCCTTGATGTAATAGGGGCGTGAGAGTGATAGTGGTCCCCAGCGGCTCTGTAACTGGACTTGAGGCCTGCTACACAATATAAAACCCATACCTGGTAATGAAAATCTGGTCCAAAGCTCTAGAAAGCAAGTAATAGGCCTGAGTGGGGAACTCAAAATTGTTAGTTAGGGGTGTTAGAGATATGTCTCAGTGATTAAGATCACGTGCGACTCTTGCACCTCACATTCTCCTGTAACTCTAGGACGTCATACTTCCTTTGGTCTCCACGTGTGTTTGCACAGGCATGATGCACATAAACTTACACAACTGCCTTCCAAAAACTAGTGTTCACAACACCCACTGGCAGGTACCACACTCAATGCCTTAACCTGAAAACCCTCCTTTTCTAGTACCTAGTAGTGAGTGCAGAGACTGGAGACTGCATAAGGTATAAAAAGGAGTGAAAGTGGAGAGCTCAGCTCTAAACAAGACATTTATCCCATTTCCTCTAAGTGTTTCCAAGAGAGGACAGGAAGAATGTAAGATTTGGAAAGTAGGGTGATGTGCTTTAAAATACCATTTATGGACAAGACACAACATTGCAGTCAGGACTCCATCTAGATCCCTGCTTTGGGTCTGTACAGAATGCATCAGTCAACTGTCATAAAGAACTACCTCTTACTACTGAGCTATTTGCTACAGATAGATTCAGAGAGAAGGGAGTCATTGCCCTCGGTGTTATATCTACTGGTGACCTTACCAAGCATCAGTGGAAGGCATAATCCACTGGTCACCCAAATGGATTTTTAAATAAAATAAAAAAATCATAAGAAAGGGAATTGTCGGAGGAAGCAAAAATGGTAGGGTTGGGAAAGATATTTTAAGAAATTGGTGGGACTATAGTAATCATAATCCATTAAATACATGGATGAAGTTTTCAAATAATTTAAAAAAAAACCTTAAAACATTTTGGGGGTATAATCAATGAGACTTAATCCCTTTCTGTATGTCAAAAACAATCATTGTATTAGTTATTGTTGCTGTTGTTGTTGCTATAAAAAGAAAACTACTCTGACCAGGGAAACAGGTAGACTACCTGCAGATCGTCATCTCTCCTCCAAATCCAGTCCTCCAGTCTCAGCCTCTCATTCTACAGCAGACAACTTGCTCTGACACCCCCTCCATATCAGCCCCATTTTCAGCAGATCCCACAGATCTTCCCCTCCAACTCCTCCATCCTCCACCTAGCTCATTATCCCAGCTGCCAATCAGTAGGCAGCCTGGGAACCCGCAGGCTGTTACAGACAGGGAAGCAGATAGCCTAACTGTGGATCCTCACCTGTTCCTCCTCTCCTCCAAATCCAACCCCCTACTATTGCCTCCAGCTCTGTAGAAACCACATTCTTCAACTTCTCCCCCCTCTCTTGAAGTAATCTCTGCAAACACCATGGCAGGTAGAATTATTATTCACCTGAGACAAGAAGGAAATCTAGCTCAACAGGACTGAGCTGGTGTTGGTTGCAACTTCTAGAGCATGACACTGGGCAGTTTATTTTAGCCATATTTAAGCACAGCACAATTTTAGAAAAAGTCTCCTGATGCTAATTAACTCAATCCTACGTGTACAACAAAGCTTAAGGTATGTTTACACTGAAATTCTTTACAAAGTACATATGGCCTCTTCCACAAAGATGGGTTCTACTGACCCAGAAACAATGTTCAAGATAAGGGTCTTGGAAGAATGACTAAGGTAAACATAGTAGTCTGTGGGATTCAAGTGACGTCTGAACATACAGATAGCAAAGATCACCACGTTATAAATTACATCTATTCCTAGCCTTCCAGGTGGAAAAATAGGTAAACATCTCCTCCAGGAAAAGACAAGCCTTCATGCTTGATATTCCTGGTTTCCATAATGCTTCTCTGTGCGAACAAGAACCATGTGCCCTCTACACTACCTGCCACCATTTTCAAATGATCACTTAGGTCTTCTCCTCATAAATTCCTCCCCGCCCATTTTATATTCTCACTCCCCAAACCCAACAAATATTGACTGGCAACCATCCAGCCAAGCATGCCAGAGAAGCAAGTAGGCCAACAAAGCAGATAGGCAAGCTTCAGTTATCTCTTCTCCCTCCTTTCCTACAAATCTATTCCCCAGATTCATCCAAACTCTATAGCAAACTACCAGTTGAGGCCTCTCCTCACTGTACGCCTATTCCCAGAAGACTAAGCAGAAACTAGTGGAGCACCCTCCTTCCCTCTGTCCTGTGAAACCCATCAGTCCCACTGTTCCTACACTATCACCATTTCTGCATGTCAGATCCCAAGTCCTAGAAACACATTTTACCTGGAGCCCAAAGTGGTCACACCTATGAGAACTGCAGAAAAATTCTTTACGGACCAACACACCATCCTAAAAACAAGAGAGGAAACAGAAAACAAGGAACAAAATATTGACCCAACAAATGTGGATATCAGATATCCACATTTAAGAGATACAGTCATCCCAAACTCAGAAGCCTAGATGCCAGCATAAAAACACAATCACCAATATCCAGAACAAAGTGTCTCCACAAGAGCCCAGTAAGTTGACCACAGTAGGCACTGAGAACAGCAGCAGCAAAGCAGAAGCATAAGACAAGGACCTTAAAATGGCCTTTAAGAGTAGATAGAGAAATGATATACCTTTAAACAGAAAATGAATAAGTCTGCGGAAAAGCAAAGAAGCCATGGAATGAAATCAGGACTTCACAGTGGAAGTACAGCCAATAAGGAAAACTCAAACTAAGGGAAGTGGGGTGACAAAATACTTTAGGAACCTCATAGGCAAGCCTCAGGCTTGGGAAGGAAGAATATCAGGCACTGAAGACACAATAATAGAAATGGATCCTCAGTTAAATAAAATGTGAAACCTGGAATAATCCTGACACAAAACTTACAGGAAACATGGGACACTGTATTAAGACCAAAGCTAAACATAGTAGGTATGAATGACAGAGAAGACACCCCGAACAAAGGCAAAAAAATATATATATTTTCCACCAAAAATCACAGAAGAAATTGCCTAACCTAAGGAAGGATATGCCTATCCTGACACAAGAAAGATACAGAACAATGAATAGACTGCATAAGAAAAGAAATCCTCATGTGCACAAAATAATCAAAATATTAAATGCACAACACAAAGAAAAATTATTAAAAGCTACAAGAGGAAAAAAAGACCAAATAACTTATGAAGGCAGTCCTATTGAAGTAACACTTGACTTCTCAATGAAAACTTTAAAAGCAAGAGGGGTATGGAAAGATATTCAGCAAATTCTAAGAGACCACAGATGCCAGTACAGAATACTATACTCAGGAAAATATTCAATCCCAATAGAGAAAATATGATTTTCTATGATAAAACACAATTTAAACTATATATCTAAAAATCCAACCATACAGGTAATGTAAAAGGAGAAAATAAACCTACAGAGGCTAACCAGAACCACAAAACACAAGGAAAACAACCCCAGACCAGGAAATCAAAAGGAGAAACGAATAAACAGAAACAGACATACACACACAAACACACACACACACACACACACACACATCATTTTCATCACTACCACCACCACAACAACAGCAAGAACAACAACAAATTAACAAAACCAAACTTCTCATTCTTGACTCTCAGCATGAATGGTATCAACATCATCACCAGCTACCCCTCACAAAAAAAGAAGCAAAAAAGCAACTTAAAGAATATATACAGACACATCTATTTTGCTGGATTCAAGAAATAAACTTTTATCAAGCCTTGATATTATCTCGGGGGGGGGGGAAAGGATTGAAAAAGTTCTGCCAAGCAAATGGAATTAAGAAACAAACTGGTGTATCCATTTTAATATCTGACAACGTAGACTTCAAACCAAAACTAATCAGAAGAGATAGGGAAGGCCCCTACATGTTCTTCAAAGGAAAAATACATCAAGAGGACATTTCAGTTCCTAACATCTATGCACCAAACACAAAGGCGCCCAAGTTCATAAAAGAATCAATGATACAGCTTAAATCACAAACTGAACCTCACACAGTGATAGTGGGAGATTTTATTACCCTGCTCTCACCAATGGACAGATCATCCACACAAAATCTCACCAGAGAAATGCTGGAGCTAACAGAGGTTATAAACCAAATGAACTTAACAGATATTTACAGAACATTTTCCCAAACTTCATGGAACTTTCTCTAAAATTAATCATGTCCTGGGACACAAAACAAATACCAACAGATACAAAAAAATGGAAACAATACACTGCATCCTATCTCCCCTCCACAGAATAAAGCTGGGTATCAACTGCATGCTATCTCACCTCCACAGATTAAAGATGGATATCAACAATAGACACAAGAGAAAGCTTACAAACTCGTGGAAACTGAACAACTCTCTGCTGAATGGAAATTGGGCCATGACAAAATGTACTAAAGTAAATGAAGACTTTCTAGAATTGAATAAAAATGAATATAGCATATGTCTGATCTTATGGGACACATTAAAAGCAATTCTAAGAGGCAAGTTCATACACTAAGTGCCTATAAAAAGAAGGCTGAGATCTCAAACTAGTGTCTTAACAGCACATGGGAAAACTCTAATAAAATAAAAAGAAAAAAACCTACACCACAAAGAAGTAGATGGCAAGAAATAGTCAAACTCAGAGCCAAAATAAAACAGTGGTGGCACATGCCTTTAATCCTAGCACAGAGACAGACAGGCAGATCTCTGAGATGGTATACAGAGTGAGTGCCAGGACAACCAAGACCACAAAGAGAAACTTTGTCTCAAAATCAAAAAAAATTAAAACAATGCAAACAATCAAGTAACCAGAAACACAAAGGTATTCTTTAAACCCTGTACTCCATTGAATTCGAAAATTGAAAAGATACATAATTTTCTAGATACATGCCATCTAAACTTTAAATGATAATCAAATAAAAAGTGTAAACAGACACAAAACTTTGGCAAAATATAAGGAGTAATTAAAAATCTACCAAAAAAATGCCAAAGGTAACACAATTTTAGCCCATGTTTTGGAATACTACCAGATATTCAAAGAGAGGGTATTATCACTACTGCCCAGATTATTCCACAAAATAGAAAGAAAAGAAACAATGCCCAATTTGTTTTATGATGCCACTGTTACTGTAATACCTAAACCACATAAAGACACAACAAAAGGAGAGTCAGAGATGAAAGTCCCTAATGAACATAGATGCAATAATTCTCAATAAATTTCTCACAAAACCAAATCCAAGAACACATGAAAAAGATCATCCACCATGATCAAGTAGACTTCATCCTAGATATTCAGGGATGGTTCAACACACATAAATTAGTTAACATAATTATCATATAATCAAACTAAAAGCCAAAACTACATGATCATTTCTATAGCTTCAGAAAAGATCTTTGATG
This sequence comes from Arvicola amphibius, assembly GCF_903992535.2. Taxonomy (NCBI): domain Eukaryota; kingdom Metazoa; phylum Chordata; class Mammalia; order Rodentia; family Cricetidae; genus Arvicola; species Arvicola amphibius. The sequence goes on along the minus strand of NC_052055.2, from coordinate 9,836,094 downwards.
AAATCCAACATGATAAATTCCTTAATAATAAAAGTCCTACACAGCTTAAGTAGGCAGCACCTCATTATAATATAGGCAGTTTACAGAAAATCCATAGCTAACATCAAGATAAATGGGAAGAATCTCAAAACAATTCTACAAACGTTATGAGGAAGGCAAAGTTGTTCACCCTCTAGATACCTATTTGATATCTTATGTGAAGTCTTATCTAGAGAAGAAGACAGCCGATACATTATGTAAAGTCTTATCTAGAAAAGAAATACAACTGAAAAAATAAAGGTGATATAAATTAGAAAGAAAGAAGTAAAAGTATATTTATTTGCAGATGACAAGTGACCCTAAAAATTTCACTGGGAAACTCCTACAGCTGATAAACACTTTCAACAAGCCAGCTGGATACAAGTTTAAGTCACAACAATGAAAAAAGAACAGTAGCTCTTCTGTATAGATATGCAAAACAGTATATGTATTTCACCACCAGAGATGATATTAAACACTGATCATTTTATGCTGCTGTTTATTAAAATGTTTACTATGCAAAAAAAGAAATGCAAAACAGAATGAGAAAGAAATCAGAGAAACAACACCTTTCACAATAACCTCAAATAATATAAAATAACTCTAATCACAATGGTGAAACAAACTTTAAGATACTGAAAAAAGAAATTGAAGAAGATATCAGAAAAAAATGAGAATGTATTTTGCATTTTCAATTTGTTTTACTGGGATTTTATTAGAATCCATACATTCTAGTACTTCTAGGCTGACACAGGCCTATAATACTATGAAAAATTTTGTATTAGTATTAATTTATAAAGGAATGACGCACCTTAAAATGTATTAAGTAAATATACATTATAGGATTGTACAACTCACTGCTTATCCATATGGTAAAAGCCTGCAAGCTCTTCAAACGTAAATACACAAGCTTACAAATACAGAGATAATGAGCTTCATGCATCTTAAGATATGGGTTTGTTCAGCTTTGAATTGGATGGGTTCTTTTGTTTGTGCCTGAATACATCAACCTGTAGACCAGATGTCTGAATAAAGAAGTCGTGTCAAGCTGTGGAAGGCACAGTTCTTAGAAAATGCCCTTCCTTTTGAATTCCAACGTATTGAAATTCAGTAGCTATAAGACGATAATCAACTTTCCTTCTATTGCATGTTCACTCATGAGCCTTACTTGGTGTAACTAAGTAAGCCTAACTTGGCAACTAAGGCCAGTGTAGAATTTTCTGGACAGTCAGTTTGGGCAAAACGCATGCTATGTCCCAGTGCTTAGAGCACCAGTCAGAGTAATAGTAAAACTGGCTATCCTACCCAAAGCAAGCTACAGATTCAACACAATGCCCATCAAAAGTCTAACACAATTCTTTACAAATATTAAATGTCCATTTTTATCTTCATATGATAATGCACAAAAAATCCAGGGAAGCTATAACAATCCTATATAAAATAGTAGTAGTTGTAGTAGTAGTAGTAGTAATAGTAATAGTAATAGTAATAATAATAATAATAATAATAACTGTTGGATGTGTTATCTTCCCTGACTTCAAATTTTACTACAGACTCAGGGTAATAAAGACTATATGTTATGGGCATAAAAATAGAAATATTGATCTATGTCATTTAAATAAGGACACATGTAGCAGACATAAATCCATACACCTATGGATAATTGGTTTTTTGATGAAGAAACCAGATAAAAACACACTGGAAAAAAAGATTGCATCTACAATAATGATTCTGGTCAACTGGAGGTCAACATGTAGAAGGATCCACATGGATCTCTACTTATCACCCTACAAAAGTTCAACTCCAAAGGCTCAAATATATCAGTATAAAACCTGTTACACTGGACATGACAGAAGAGAAAATTCTGAAAACCTTGACCTCATTGGCCCAAAAATAGCCTTCCTGAACAAAATGTGATTAGCACAGACATGAAGATCAACAGTCAATAAATAGGATCTCATGAAACTGAAAATCTTCTGCATGGCAAAGGTCACCATTACTCAGGCAACACAACATCCTGCAGAATGGGAAAAAATTATTTTTACTAACTACTTATCTGATAGAGGGCTAACATCTAAAATGTATAAAGAACTTAGTAAACCTGAGCTCAAAAAAATAAATAACCTAACTAAAAAAATTAATAAAAATTTAAAGATAACTCTCAAAAGAGCAAGCTCAAATGACTGAGAAGCACTTTAAGAAATGTTCAACACCCTTGGTAATCAGGGGAATGCAAACAACACTGTCACTTCGCTTTATACCTATCAGAATGGCTAAGATTAATTTAAAAATGATAATTCATGACACAGAGAATGTGGATGAAGGAGAACACTCACTCTTTGCAGGCAGAAGTGCAAACTTGTTCAGGAACTATGTACATCAGTGTGGCTGTTCTTTAGGATTATAGGAAATCAAGTAATTCAAGATCCAGTTCTACCACCCTTGGGCACAGACCCAAAGGACTCTGTTTTTCCACAGAGATACTTGTTGTATCATGTTCATTGCTGCTCTATTCATGATAGCCTGAAATTAGAAATGATCTAGATGTCCTTCTACAGAAGGATAGACAAAGAAAATGTGCTACACAATGGTATATTGTGTATACAGCTGTTTTAAAAAATGAAATTTGCAGATAAATGGATGGAAAAAAAAAAACATCATCCAAAGTGAGTTAGCCCAGACCCGGAAAAGCAAACATGGTTTGTATTTGCTTATATGTAAATATTAGTTAAGTCGATGATAAACAAGCCACAATCCATAGAACCACAGAGGTTAGGTATAGAATAATGAACTCAGGAGCTGGATCCTTAGAACAGGGAAATATACTAAATAGTTGTGGATGAATGAGGGAGTGGGTACTGAAGCATCAACTGGAGAGGAACAGGGAAAGGGGAAATGAGGAAAGGATTCTAGAGAGAGGGACATCAAAAATTAAGGGCCATTTGAGGGGTAGTATGAAAACCTTATATAGTAGAAGCTTACTAAAATATATAAATGTATGAAGGCTATGTTAATGAAGCTCCATACAAGAGAGTCAAAGTCCCAACTGGCTGTTTCTTATTATCAAAAGAAGCTTCCAGTTCAGGGATTAAATTATATTTAATAGAATGGTGGAAAGATCTAATGGAAAACCCCATACAGTCAGGCTGTGACTGACCAATACCAAAGGTTGCTCTCCATTAATTGACTTTAAGTTGATATTTCTGAAGACCACTCATTAAAAATGGAAAAGTTGAACTGGTTCCTACATAGAAGCAAAGAGCCTTTGCTTCTTTGTACTGATATACTTTTTCAGGAAGGTACTCTGCATGCTACCAAACAAAACAGGTAAAAAACAACACAGCCACAAACCTTTGATCTATATTAGTTTCCTGCCTGAAAGGTATGCTAACACAATGGTGGCACCATCCTTATGGGGGTAATCACTCTGTATCTGATTTTACTTAAGGTCTACTCCATGAGATAGATCCCATACCAGACACTACATAGGTGACCAAGAACCTGCCTTTCTACTATATGATGTTAGTAATATAATGACTTCTAATAACATTCTCCTAGACTCATAGTTTAGTGCCTGATTCAGCCATCTTCAGAGAAGCTTCCTCTTGCAGCAGATGGGAACAAATACAGAGACTCACAGCTAGACAATATGTAAAGAATAATACCTGGGAACACTCAGCCTTAAATAGGATGTCCCTGTCAAACTCCTCCCCTCAGGAGTCTGGGAACCCCGAAATAGAGAATGCAGAAAGAGTGTACAAGTCATTGAGAATGGCGGACACCAAGGAAATAAGGCACTCTTAATCAACATGATCAATGTGCATATGGACTTACAGAGCCAAGGCAGCGTGCACAGGGCCTTCTGCACCAGACAGAGTCCTAGAGCTGAAAGGAGAAGACAATGGATGCATTGCCATAAGAAGCAGAGAGGGTGAACAGAGTTTGGGGAAAGAAAATAAACTCTCCAAGTCTGCCCCCTAGCAAGTGCTCCCTCCAGCAATGCTCCATTTCCTATAACTTCAGTAGCACTACCCTGAGACCAAGTGTCCAAATACATGAGTTTACAGTCCTCATAGTCTTTGAAAATGAGTGAAATTTACAGTTTTTTGATAGAATTTTAAAAATTATGTTAGAGTTGACAGTATGACATGCAGTTTAAGTTTATTGCATAAAAATGTATGCAAATAGATTTACTACATAAAGCACTGTGAGGTGTGATGGAGAGGTGTAGGGAGGTCAATAGAAGCCAGAAGGAAGGAGCTACTAAGTGTTCTCTGAGAAAGTAAATTATACAGAAAGTGATACAAGGTCAGTGTTAAGTGAGGGACAACTCTGAATGCGTTACTCTGTGAAAACATGAGAGAAGACAGCATCTTTTAGAAACTAAAACTGGTATATTTCTGAAACTGAAGCTATCGAATAAAACACATAAAGAACTGAGTAGAAAGTCAGAGCAAAATTTGAAAGAACTGGAAAAGCCTGGAGTGAAGACTTTTCTCTTAGAAGTGAGGATATTTATATTGGAGAATTTTTAATTATTACTGCATAAGATTTTAAATAAATATGTATATATCTAACTGTATTTTAAGCTCCCAAATAGCAAGAAATAAAAATTTTTATCAACTGATTTCCAAACTATCCAATTTAGCATGTAAGAATTAATTTTAGAATAACTATTAAGCATTTATATTCATCATGATTTATATGATGTATTCCCTAGAAACAAATTACTTTCTCTAATTCTGGCAGATTAGTTACTTTTCTTTTTTGTGATAAAACTCTGATGTAGGAACTCGGAACATGGCTAACAGAATGACCCATGGTCAATTCCTTTGGGAACTGTGAGAGAGGATCAAGGAAAGAAGGCCGAGGGGCTTTGACCTCAGGTGCATTTTGATATCTGGATTGTTCTTGGACGTGATATCATACCACCTGTGACAAACATTGAGATTCAGTTCATAAGATACGTTTCTCTGTGTTGGATGTCAGACATAGTTGAAGAACTCAGTCTGGCCTGTGTACTCTGAATCTGGATATGGCCTTCTGCCTCGCTTTTGTGCTTTCTCGGTGATAATTGATAGTACCTTCCAGCAATTCTGTTTAAATTGGTCTGTCCTGAGAAACTTCTGGGGAAATGCGTGCTTATTGATGATGACATAATAAATCTTGAATTGCTGATCCTGTTTTTCTGAACTCAAACAACCTACTAGGATCCCTGCTTTCTTTGTTACATTCATGTATAAAAGCGCATTAAAACTGAAATTAAGATTGCCGACAGCATTAGACTGTCGTCTGCCCTATTCTTTCAGGTCCTCAGATCCCAGCCCGAGGAGACAAGAATCTGCACAAGTTGGCAAAACTTGGTACAGTATGACCAAAGCCAACTTAGCAAAGAAAGAATTTGCTTGGGCTTATGGTTCCGAGGGGTGGAGGAGAGTCAGTAACGCTGGGGAGGAACGGTACACACGCAGGCAATTTAAACAGGAAGAAGGACGGTCACAACTTTAACAGGAAACACAGAGCAGAAAGAGTAAACCGAAAATGGGAGAAGACCCCTAAACTCCCAAAGCCTGTCCTAGAAACATACTCTCTCCAGCAAGGATGCCACTCCCTGTAACCTCGCCAAACAGCGCCGCCAACTAGGGAGCATATAAGGGAAACTTTCCATTCAAACCACAATACAGAGTCCAATAAAAGCATACCGGGTTACAAACAGAGATCCTAGCTCTAAAGAACATCCTGTTTGTATTCTCTATGTAACAACAACCAAGACATACATTAGTAAGCAAGATGCTGATTAATGAGCCTTTATTCTCCTGATGGGGTATTCTGTGAGCATGTGGGAGCACACCGTTTCTGGAAATCAGCAATAAATTTTAGGAAACCATACCTTTACTTGTGTTATTAAAATTAATATTTTTATTAAGACCACAAAATCTCTGGACTTGAGGTCCGTAATTTGTATTTTAGTTTCCAAATCATCTGTTTTCATGTCCTTGCCCATGAATCCAAATTACTCTGCAAACTTAATTCTGTTTTATTAATCAACTGGCTAATGACAGGTTAAATTTTTTCCCTGGAAAATACATACATAAAATAATCTCTTAATAAGCAAAAAAAAAACCCGTTTCTTCAATTACCTTTAGACAGGAACTAGTCATGGTGAACGAGATATGATTGCTGTTGATTAACAACCACAGTCTCTTTTGCTCAATTGGGTGTCCTTTGCATAACATATGATATGATTTGCAGTACTGTGGCAGAGAACAAAAATATAAGTGATTTAAGGCAGAACTGTATAATTCTTTGAATGTGAGATGTCTGTCAGTAATACCAGGACTCCGTGGTGACAATACTCTGTATCTTTAATTTCTGTTCCACGATGGGGCATCTTCATGATTTTTACATGACTAGGGATTGCTATGTAAATATTTTAGCCACTGAGAAAGGAAAAGGAAAATAAAAGAATGTCTGTCATTTTTTTTGCCTGTAACAGAATCTTCTGAATCTAGTTTTCATTATGGGTGATGATGAGTCTAATCAAAATGTGGACAGTCTATTGATAATAAAATCCTTTTCATGTATTCACAACTAAAAACACTGTAACAATTATTTTTACTTATAAAGCAGTGCTACATATAGACAAACTATGTAAATTGTATGTGGTATACTTAAATTTATAAAGACATTACCTGAAGGTGAGGTTAAAAGTTATCATGTTTATTTACTTTGAGATCAAAATTCAATTTCTTTTAAATGTCAATAGCCTGAGGATTAACAGAAAAATCTTTTTCTGATACTGGAAAAGCTTTAAAGAGAAATAATTTAAAAACATAAATGAGTTTTGTGTTAAATTAATGAGTATATATTCCTGTGGTAGAAAATGCCTCCCAATATTCTTCTCTAAGACTCATTATTATACACGATTTTAATAGATTCTTGGGTTAATTCATACATCGTCTACAGTATGTTAACATATTTTGCTCTCCCCTTCATGGTTTCTACCTCTTATGAGTGAGTATATTCCATATTCACCAAATGTCTGTGTTAATCATTCCACTTCCTTTGAGAGCCACCAGTGCCTCACACATCTCTCATAGAGATAGTGAGTTGGATGCTACCCTCTGCTGAAAGCAATTTTCACATAAGGATAAAACAAGAGCTGAGCAAGAACGTCTGGAGCAGTGGCTTTTGAAGGGAACTAAAACATCAAACAGGAGAGAGAATTTTAAAGCACTTCAGTTTTATAAGTTTATTAGTTAGTGGAATTATTCCTAAAACTGAAAGATTATTCCATTTTATTACATAAAGTATATATTGCTAGTCATATAAATTGCTTGACTTGAGTTGAATGTAGAGCATTATAAAAGCAGAAATCAGGGCTAAATAGACAATTCAGTTGGTAAAATGCTTGCCTTGCAAATACAGGACTTGAATTTGTTTCCAAGAATCTATGTTAAAATTCCTGGTTTGGGCAATTGGGATGGTTCATCTGACCTGATTTAAGCATGAGAATCCACATGACAGAGAAAAAGAACCAACTCCTGCAAGTTCTCCTTTGATCTCCACTCATGTGATACAGCATGTGCATCTACACGTGTACATATGCACACACACGCACACACACAGACAAACTGAACATATTTAAAGAATATTTTTAAATAAATTATAATTACTAAGCTTAATCAAAATATTTAAGAATCTTTCTGTTGTTCAGTTTGTAGACTTATTTTCTTAGACTGTATTTGTCAAATTTATTAGCCTCTTTATAAAAGAAATAAATATAAATTAGGCACAAATAGTCTTTGAATTTTTACAACTAAAGCTTACAGTTTACTTGTTCAACAAATAAATCAGCACTAAGAATTTCGTAGGGATTATCTGTATACTTCTTAATTAATTAGTGCTGGTAATTTATCCTGTGACTGTTTTCCTGGAATCTTTCCAGTGTATGACACATATCCATGTGAAGATAATGTCACCATTCTCTACACAGCATGCCTATGTAAATAAAATAGGAAAAGCAATAAATTGTGCCTTGCATGAGACTGGCCATTAGAATTTACTAGTGTTAATACATTACATAATAAAAATTTATATTTCAAAAAAATTTAAGGTATCATTCAAACTACTTCAAGAAGAGGTGTTATGATTTAACAATTTGTTGTTTTAAAAACTTTAAGTAAATATAGGCAGTAGAGAACATACGCAAATCTTATAATGGAAAAAACCTGAACCTCAACCAAATCTAAACTGTTTAGTATAATTAGATAGTTCTTCATTAAGGAAATTATTTCTTGACTGAATTATCTGACACTATCTTAAAACTTCCCATCATGACATACTATGCCATTTTTAAATATGATTTTTTTCTCATATTTGTTTTTTTCTCTTCTGAAAATCTTCAAGATAAATTAATATATTTAAATTTAGGTTAAAATAAACCACATTAAAATGTACGTTCCACATAGTTCATTTAAATGTATGTTCTAATAAGTGGTTTGATGAAATATTAGTGGTAATTATTTTACAAAAGAATGAGCAATAATCTTCATCCCTTTGTCTCTGTTCTAATAAAATGTACATGTACATTAAAACATGAATTTAAAAACTGCGATTTGATCCAACAATTAGCCAGTTTATGAAATTTCATTCTCAATAACATTTACAGTGCTCACTGCAGAGAGTCAGCTGGACACTGCACAGGACACAGTAACAGTTTCAAAGCAAAAGAGACAGTGGAAGTCTCAGTCAGCGTTTCCTGAGCCCAGTGTGTCAACAGGTCATTTTGCAAGAAGTGTAGCTTAAACGCTTAGAGAATTTTTGGTAATTTATCATCAAAGCGTGTGAGCAAAACTGTCATATAATTCCTTAGCCTGGATATATGGGCAGTTCATTTCTTCACAAGCTCACATATTAACAATGAATATTAACTCCCTGAATAAATCTTGATGGAAACAACTCACAAGGTATAGCTGGCTTCCAATTTACTATCTCTATGATAAAACCACCAAAACGAGTTTGTCAAATCATGTAACAAAATAGTGAGATTATTATTTGATAAAAACTATCAAATAATCAGTCATTATTTAATATTTAAGTCTTACCTTATTGGTTTCGTGTTAATCAGTGACTTTATTTTATACTGCTGTCTAACTATGGAAGAAATATGACCAAATTACTCTAACAATTATAAAGAGTTGAATATATCTTCTCAAGGTTCTAATATAATTACTTTAATTGCTTTTCTTCCTTTTTATTAGTTTGCATATTTTTCTATTATATTACTATCCACATAAAATTTAATATACTATCCTCTTTTTGAACATTGTAATATCAATTTCTTCTTACCAATGAATAGCATTTACAATCATCAGTGTATCATGTACTCAGTAAGTATTCAATTTTCTTTAGAAAATTGTTTCCTATCTTTATAACAATCACTATTCTTTCAGTAGACTGATAGCCTATCTTAGAGGTTTATATTAAGCTTTACAAGTAACTTTAGTGTGCACTTCCCATCATTAACCACAACTCCCTTGATGCCTTTGCCAAAGAACACAAAGCCCAGAAATCTTACCCACCCCTTTCTTTCCTACCTTCCAGATTCCCATATCCATCGCTCTAAAATGTGATTCTGCATTCGCGATGAGAATACAGCCCCTCTCTCCAACCATGCCGCAGCTTTCAGTTCAGTTTACTCTCTCCCAGTCCAAATGACTCAAAGAGTTTTCAAAGTAATCTTGCTTGCTGTCATACCTGCCTCAAATACTTCAGCATTTGATGATTTTAAATGACAAAGTCATGCTTGAAATGCATTCTCCACCATCCTCAGAGTAGTATGTCAGAAGGCTTTTCCTGATCTATGCTCAGGTTATTTTTTGTACCTCATTCTGAAATGGATAAGCAGAGACTTAACTGCAAATTAACCAAAAAACACCAGGGATGTAACATAATAGTTGATCATACTTGTGATCAAAATACCCCTTTACGGATAAATGTACTTAAGACCATAATTAAGCGCTTTCTGTTTTAGCACAGATGAATATATACTTTCTCAACTGTTACACAAGGAATCTAGCAAAGAGTACATCATGAAATGGAAAGAGTGGCATCATTTCCATTGTGGTTTTGACCCCACTCCTTTGCTGTATTTTCAGGGAGATCAAGATAATACTTAAAAGGGAGATCCAATCTATCATGTTTTGGCTGAAGGGGATATATCACCTTGATTCATGAATATGCTAGACATCACATAAGTATTCGGGAGAACCTTCTTTGTAAAATAACGAATCTAAGAGCTTTCTCTGCTTTCTGTGTTTGAGGCAGACCAGCCCAGGCTTGCTAGTGTCTTGTGTGTACTTCTCTTTGCTAAACAAACTTCTACTTAAAATAACTGTCCCTTGCCTGAATTTGTTCCTTCAAATGTACAAGAATTTCAAAAAACCTTCCTCTTTTTAACAATTCTGTCATCTACTCTTTTTATTCTGAACTGTGGACTTGTGGATTATTTGACCAATAATCCCTTATTAACCAAAACATACACTTAAATTATCTATTTTAATTGAGTCACTGCTTTGGTATCTTGATGTGGGAAGGTCTTCTGTTTTAATAAAGAAACTGCCTTGGCCAGCCCTTAGGTGGGTGGAATAGACAGAACAGGAAAAAGGAAGTCAGGTAGATGGCTCAGACAGTTGCCCCGCCTCTCCTCTCTGGGGCAGACTGCCATGCCTCTCCTCAGGGAGAGGGATACGATGGAGCCAGCCGCCAGTTCAGACATGCTGAATCTTTCCCGGTAAGACACCATTCGTGGTGTTACATACATTATTAGATATGGGTTAATCAAGATGTGAGTAAGAGGCTGAAACTAATGGGTCAGGCAGTGTTTAAAAGAATACAGTTTCTGTGTAATTATTTTGGGGCATAGGGCGGCGGGAAGCCGGCCCACAGCTCCGCACTACAGAAGTATCTTGCCAACCCTTTACTTTCAACAACTGCTAATCATTTTGAGTTAATTTAATACATAACCAGTTCAAGTAGGACTTTGATGAACTAGAAGTTCTTCTAGGTACCTCTATAATACCCGCACTTAGTTTGAAGCTACATTTTATCACATGGGGCTTGCTGTCTTCCACAATATGCATTAAAACAATCATTGGTTAGGAACAGATTTCATGTATTTCTTGATTTTTAGAATCTAGCATTTCTTCTGTTTGAAAAACAGATGAAAATTGATTAAACACATTTCTGGATTATTTTTCCTCCTTTACTAAGTTACAATCAAATAAAGTTAAACCATACTTCAGCAGTGCCAAAAGTTCTGTATTTGACAAATGGAATTCAGAATCTTTGGGGCTTCGAAGAGCCTACAAAGGTCAACTTCTTCATGTATTCCAACCACAGCACACTCAGCTTATCTCCTGACTCAGGCAAGCTTCACTCTACATTGATTTCCTGGTTGATCATCCCACATAGCTCTCTCCAATAGGCCGGGGTCTCCACTACAGCTGGATTGTACCTTCATCAATATGCTCTACAGGGTTTTCCTCAGAGAATGACCACACCACATGGCACTAAGCCTCAGCTTCTCTCCATGGCCTTTTCAGTCCTGGAGCTTCTAATGTAATTAAGACTGTTCTTTCCTTAGTGTTTTCTCCTGACTTCTCAGTTCCAAACCCCAGCTGTTTTCTAGGACCACTTCTTGATGTCAAAATCAGGAAGACCTAGAACACTCTTATACATCACCAAGTTCAATGGCCAGCATGAATCACAGCCTTAACCCCCTCTAGACTACAACTTCTATATTGTGATACTGAAGAAATCCTGACCAGAACTCTTGGTTTCTCTGATGCTGGTCTTTTTATAACCACAGCTGATTCTTCAGCTCAAGTTGGCCAGTACTGCTTATCATATCACAGCAAAGATTTTACTTTAGTGCTTCCCATCCCTTGATGACTACAGCTGTGCAGATACACTAGAAACTTAATACAAACAACATAAGAAAATTCCTGAGAGAGTAGTTACTTGTCTCTGAAATTTCACAAGCCAGGCCTCCCTCCCTCATCTGCATATCCCTCAGCACTGTATTCTATTTCCCTACAATAATCATTTATTAAGCTCTCAGAACTTGATGACTTTTCCAGCCCAAGTTTTCAATATCTCTCCACAATTCTTCCCCCAAAACAATTGGGTAAGGTTCACAGCAATTCTCCACTTCTGCTACCAATATTTGTCTTAAGGTTTCTACTACTGTGATAAAATACCATAGATTAAAATGCAAGTTGTGGGAGGAAAAGTTTGATTTAAGGTTACAACTCCATCATCGAGGGAATCAACGTTAGTAGTCAAGGCACAGACACAGAGACAGAAACCAAAGCAGAAAACCTGGGGGATCTGCCTGCTGACTTGTTCCCCATGGCTTCCTCAATCTGTTTTTCTTTCAACACCAAGGAACACCTTTCCAGAGTTTGCACTGGTCCCTCACACACATCCGCCATTAATCAAGGAAATGCACTACAGAATTACCTATAGCAAACCTTACTGAGGTATTTTCTCAATTGAGAGTCCGTCTCCCAAAATAACTCTAGCCTGTATCAAGTTTACTTAAAACTAATCAACACATCAAGGTACTCCAGTGTGAACACAGATGATAACCAAAGATGCAGGGACATTAGAAATCATTTTTCCTGAGAGAAATATATTCCTTACATGTCTAACAAACATGAAGACAGAAAATTAGCAAGTTTGGGGAGGAAAAGTTTGAATTAAGCTTAGAACCTTCAAGTCATGCTCCATCACTGAGGGCATCTTTATATTACATTGGGTTATTCATCTTTAAATGATAATATCCTGAAGTAAAGTAACAATTAGTACATAATATGAGACAAATTTTTAAAAGAGATTCATTTCCTAAGTGACTGATTTTATATTTCAAACCTATCATACACCATCAGAATACAGTGGAATATAGTACTATAAAATACGTGTATATGTGTAAAACACATTTGTTTTGTTTGAATTATAAAGCTTCATGATTTGATTCTCCATTGCCAATTTTATGTGAATAGTATTTAAAAGGGGAATCGGGCAGTTTTGAGTAAATTCAAGTGGGAAAAGTAAAAAATTCAAAATGGAAAATTTATTACCATGGTAAATTCTTAGGGCATACAAATAGCATTAATGTCATTTCAGATCTCATTCTCCAGCAGTCTAAACTAAAGATGAAATCATCACTTTTTATTTTCTCAGAAAAATTTGTCTTTCATAAGAGGCTGTGTTTCAAAGTGAAGCTATTCTGACTTCATAATGTAGCCAAACACCTTGAGGCTAAGAATGACACACAATTCTCATAACCTGTAAATTATATTGCTCTCGTAAAGAAAAAGGTTACTTTTAGTAGGTTGCCTCTAGTATCATGCTCAAAGGTTACTATAGCAACTGTTTTATGCAAATCACCATGTCGAGCTCTTCCCAACTCTCAAATTCTTGGAGGCAAGAAAATAAAGTAAATGGAAGGTCCATGGGGAATCCTCATTTATATTCCTTCCTCTACCAGGTAGTCAGTAAATTTACTCAATGTAAATTTATTAACATATGGGGATAGGATGTGAGAATTGAAATTACTCTTCTCTTGAAAATATGTATTATACAGTAGCATTATTTTATTAATCTTAGAAATATTGGTAATTGTTTCCGCTGTTCATTGAAGTCTCATTAATAAATAGATTTGATCAACCAATACCAAGGAACATCCTTGACATCTCAACCATAAATGACATGACCTGGAGAATCCAGACAGAATATGAAACTTACTCCAGAGAGATTTGGGGTTCAATCATGGATCCACTCATTGTTACATACATGATACCATACAGGTCAGTACATTAATAGAGACTTTGATTTTCAGCTCTTTAGAACCACAGTGATAGGACTAACTTAACAGAGAAATTGTGGGAGTTCTGTAAAGGCTGGTGATATATAGCACAGTGGTTTAACAGAAACATTTCAGTCAACATTATCAACATCAAAATGTATTTTAATAGGTATGTGTCTTGTAGGTGTGATGCTTTCAATAAAGAATGATAAGTTATAAGATACTTTATCCAAGGAGAGAATTTAGTGACAAGTAATATATCAGAAGTCACATTAAAATCATGGCATATTGATAATTTTACACTTTTCTCCTTGTTAAAATTAAATTTGTTTGAAAGTTGAGTGATAATCTGTCAAAATGTAAATGTGTTATTTAAAGAACATTTTTGTACATATATATTTATGTTAAATAAATAAGAACACATCCTACACTCTATCTTAGACAAATGACTTAGAAACAATTATTTATATATTCTGTATATATATATGCATGCATATTTGGGCTTACATATGCATGTATGCTTATACACGTACAGTGTATATGATGATTAATGTTCTGTGCCAACTTGATTAAATATAGAATCACTATGGAAACGCTTCTGTAAATGTGGATATGAGGACTTTTTTTCTAGAAATGTTTTATTGAAGAGGAAGGGCATTTCCTACAAATGGGCTTCATCATTAATAGCAGTTGATGACCCCAAGATAGAGTCAGAGGGAAGGTGGGGAATAATGATAAGCACCCATTTATCTGCTCCACAGCTGCTGATGCAATGGGACTCATTGCCGTGTGCCCCTGTTGCCATGACTGTATCCTCACACTGAGAGGTAAATAAACCCTTCCTTCCTCAAGTTGTTTTCTCAGGAATTTTCTCACATTACTGATCAAAATAAGTAGTACAGTCTATTTATAGAAAGAGGAATTTTGAACCATGCATACCAATGTGTGTGTGGAGCTGGGTATGGTGGTACTGCTTTTAATCCTAGCACTCAGGTAGAAGACATAGCCAAATTTCTGAGAGTTCAAATCCAGGCTGTTCTACACAGTAAGGTTTAGGCCAGCCAGAGCTCTGATGTGAGCCCTTGTTACAAAAGAATAAAAAGCAAAAAACAACTTACAGTTAATTATTTATGATCACCCACTGAGAGTAGTAGGAATTTATGAGTTTATTAAGATGAAAGAAAAATCTCCATTCCTACATTAACCTGAGTAATCTTAGAGGAGTTCTCTATCTCTAGTTCCATTTTGATGACTGGCTCAGACATTTAGTTTTCAAAAAACATAATTTATTATAGGAGTAAGGTTGTTTAAGAAACCACTTGACCCAATTAAAGAAAAGCAGAGAATTTTATTTCATTATATTTAATTTATCAATTGAAATTTTATTACATCATGAGAGGAAGCTTTTCCTGAGTATATCATTAAAGGGAAACAAGTTTTAAATATATTATGGAAATAAAATCCAGAACTGAATTTCATATTACTCCAGTCTAGGCAGTAAAGAATCCAAGCACGTTCATGGCCCATAATGGAAAATATAATTTCTATTAAAAATAAAAATACTAATATATCAATAAGGTCTACCTTATCAATGCATCTAGAACATGAGGATATGGGAGTGGAGTTTCCTACATACAACAAAGCTTACCACATACTTGGGTCTCATGCTACCTGCTGTTTTCATCTACTCACGTCAACCACATCAGCTTAATGTTTCAGAGAAATTACCAAAACTCCTTGAATAGAATCAATCTTAATTTCATTGTTTAAATACTTTATTCATATTTTTTATTTATAAATATTTTCGGTATAGTATTCAAGGTTGAAAGTTAATTTAAGTGGGATACAGTAAAGATAAAAAAATCAGTTCATTTCTAACATATATCAAAGCTGTAATTATTTGCTTTAAGCTGGCAGTGTTGATTTGGTCTCTATCTTCTGAAATAGAATTCTGCTTGAGAGAAACCTTGGGAGGAACTTTTAAATCCTAAACAGGCAGGTGAGGAACATTAAACATTCACTACTGTCAAGGAAATGGAGTTCTCCAGAAGTCGCTGATCTGCACTGATCTCCTGAGACGATATGAGAGGTCAGATTAATTATTTTAAGCTAGCATTTAAAATACGTTTGTCATCAGAAGTCACTGTTCTAATTGTCCATGTCATGGATCATACTGCTGCCAGTCACCGCCAGTACAGCAGATTGGATAGTCACGACTCTAATATCAACAGAGAAATGTATTTCATGGTATTTCAGAATTATCAAACTAGCAAAAAAGTCTATAGCAATAAAGTGCACAGTCTGCAGAGATTTACAGCTGCATCTTTCATTGACTTGTGGGAACTCTTTGACAATGTGAGAACAGTAGCATCCTGGCAACTAAGATAAATGTGACTCAAACACTGTTTAAATAGAGGGAGGAAAGGCGAACTCTGAATTGCAAAAGTACTCAGTTATACCTTCTACTATCCTCTATTCTAGTCTTTGAAGGCCCAAGCCCATGATTTCATATGCTGAGTGCTAAGCAGACCACACCAACATAGGATATGACACTGCTTTTCAGGGTCACATATATGCCAACACATTAAAGCCTTTAAGAAAAAAGTTGATGTAAACAGAGTCTTGTACTATGAAGCTTCCTATCGTTGTAATAAATACAGTAATGATCGTATGCTATAGTGAGATATGTTTGCCCACCATTTTGATGCGTTAGACAGTGAATTGTATGATACCATTGATTGGGGAGCACATGGAGAAAACCATTCAGCTCATGGTCAGCAAGCAAAAGAAAGTGAGGAAGGAGTGAAAGCTCCTTTAGGTCATGCCCTATTCACCCAAGAATGGAGCCTCGCTTAACGTTTATACCAGCCAACAGTGCCAGACTGGAGGCTAAAATTTTATTGCAAAGGCCTTGAGAAATATTTCAGATCCAAACTGTAGGAAGTAATGCATCCCCACAGTTCTAAAACCACTCCTCTCCTGGTGTTCAGTATGATCGTATGATAATTTAGGAACAATCGGAACTAAATCAAACATCCTAAATGTCGGCCTGACAACCTAGAACTCTACTTTGAGTCTGGGCAGGACTTAAGGAAGTCAGCAATTCTCCTCTTCTTTACCTCCTACCTCTCCTATTTTCTCCCACAACTTAAGAAAAGAGACTGAAGCTGGAGTTGCAAGTGCTTTAAAAATAGTTTAGAGCTTACACTTGGGTGTCAGTGAGTGACATCAAAGGGCCACCAAGTTCATTTATATTTTAAAGATAGAATCTTGCTCAGCAGAGATAGCTCATTGAATGCAGGAAGACACTATCTTCTTCTACTTAACAAAACTTGCATTTAAATTTTATGCCTAAAAAGCACAAGCTTCGCCATATTCTGTAAATGTTGCTTATATTCTGGCAATGTTTCTATTTTTTTTTTTCATTTCTTGAGGTTTACTTTTGCTTTAGTATTTGAAGATTTTGCCTTTTGTTAATTTTTTATACAATTGTATGATCATTCATGTATCAAAGGCTGCATGGTGAAAATAGTAATCTTTAAAAGTGGGTATGATAACATCCGTTAGTATTAGAAAGAATGTTATTTGACATTAATTCTTAGGGATCCACAAGAGGAGAGTGTGCATACAGTAGTGTTTGACATGAGCAGCTCAGTCTTCCCTATCTCAGCCTGTCTGCCGGTGACCCACCCCGACGGCTGTGAGGAAAGTCCAGAAGTGTTGACGAGGCATAGACCTTCGGTTCCTCACACGATTTTAATGCTGACAGCTATGCTTACATTCCCTCAAGCTCAAGCGCTTAAGCTCAAAAGCCCGACCTAGATCTACTAATCAAATAGACTCAGCCCAACTTCAAAGGAGGAAACAGTGAAAAAGAAAAAGTAATGGAGTACCTGGAGGTGATGATATTATCCGGAGTCTGAACTAACCACGGTGATAGTGCAGGATTTTGTGACTAACCTGTCATCGGCAGGACTGGTGTTTCTTTATAGTTACTGACATATAATTTGGGACATATTTTCTGCAGTTGAAAATTTCTGAGTTTAAATCTCCAAGATTCGTATTTATTTACCCTTGAGCACCAACATCATTTTAAAAATGTAGGAACATGGCCTGTAGTTATTATTTTAGGGATGGGACAGTTAAGGAACAAATCTAGACCCTGAAACCCATTACACAACTCTTCCACAACTGAGTAACATGGAAACCCATTATTAAATCCTGTTTATGAACTTTAGGTGCCTAAGGATCTGAGATACTGCAAACCAAGCAATAAACATTGCTGTCTGTTACCAAGTATGGCACTGTAAACACATACACATCGAACATTTTAAAACAGACAAATGAGCCGGGCGGTTGTGGCGCATGCCTTTAATCCCAGCACTCGGGAGGCAGAGGCAGGCGGATCTCTGTGAGTTCGAGGCCAGCCTGGTCTACAAGAGCTAGTTCCAGGACAGGCTCTAAAAAAGCTACAGAGAAACCCTGTCTCGAAAAAAAAAAAAAAAAAAAAAAAAAAAAAAAAAAAAAAAAAAACAGACAAATGAAACCAAAACAAACATCATTAACCACAGGTGTCATGTGTAAGAGATGCAAAAAAGAAGCCACTTTAACGCAAATGAGTCACTAAACCTCTTCTAGTTCAAGGGTTAACACAATGTACTCCCATCTTGCCTTAAATGAAACGTCCCAAAGAAGCAGAAGACTTTACCAAGAGGGATTTCATCCAATAGCTCCGTCCATTTAGGATTAGATATTTTTTAGAAGATCTCACTCTTCATTGTTTTGGAAAATCAAGGTGAAAACAAAGAAGAGAATACTAAATTAAAAAGTATTATTTGTTATGAGCCAAAAGTTTGAAGATTTTCAGAAGTAAAATAAATTCAAATGTTGCAGTTTTATTCAGGGGAGAGTCATGCCTGGAAAGTCATTATTATCATTGTTCCACTGAAAAGAACTAGGTCTTCTTTCAGAAAATGGGAATTCAAGGCTATTTAAAAAGTGTCTGCCCTTGTTCTACTTAATTTGGTATAAAGCTGCAAACTGACTTATCTATTAGGTAAAACATTTTCATCTGTTGCTTTCCGGTTATACCCACCCACGATGAGACAGCTGCAACAAAACATGAAAATTAACACTCTAGGTATTCACAAGAATGTGGTTTGTGAATCGAAATTCACAAATATGTGGGATGCTGCTAATAGAGTATTTGAAGGAAATTCAGCTAGAAGCAAACTTTCCTAAAGCTCACTGCCTGTTATTTCAAGCGTGGACACTACCTTGAAACCGTCATGAAGAAAGGAATGGTGGAGACTTCTGCAGTGCTGCTGTAAATTAGTAAGAAGCTTCATATTTTCTGATTGCACCAGATAATATTTTCTTATTTGCAGTGACATGTTTGGAAGTACCTAAGAAACGAGGTCCTCCTCCTCCATGCTTCCAGACAAGAAGGTCATTGAGGTAAAGTGTGGATCTAATTAGCTGAATTTGCAATAAATATCAATGCATATTTTTATATAAAAAAGCAAAAAAAACATGAAAGCAGGGGCAGTAGAAATGGCTTAGTGGCTAAAGACAGGTACTGCTCTTGCAGGGGACCTGAGGTTGATGCTTAAAATCAACATCAGGAAGCTTTACAACTCCAACTCCAGGAGAGCATCAAGCCTCTGACCACTGTGGCCACCAGCACTCATCTGCAGATACTCACACAGAGATGCACACATACACCATACTTAGAGATGAAATACATCTTCTTAAATCCCATGAAGGCTTGAAATGCTGGCTTAAGAAAGAAGCAAGAAGAATGTCAGACACACATCTTAAAAGGGAAAGAGAGAAGACCGGACTGATATCTTTCTGGCCCTCTCCAATTCTACAACAGACATATTTGGATTTAACTTTAGAAAAAACTTAAGAAAAATGAACTCGACTACCTAATTTTTACTGATAGTGTTAGATGGTATAAATTTAGAGCAATAAATAAACTTCTGTTTGAACTATACCTGCCGATTTATTGATATAGCGTGAATGTAACATCCTTACGTAATTAATATAAATAAACCTAGGAATAATAGTGCTTGTTCCTGACCAGTTAGAATGATAATCAAATCTCTTCTTAATTATACTCTAGAAAAATAATTCCATCTTTTCAAAAATCACCTGAATCTTGGAAAGCAAAGCATAATTTGCAGTCCTCTTCCTAAAATGTTACTCAAGTAATGCATACAAGTCAGCTCAGAGATCTACTGGAGATTTACTAACAGTTACATTTGCTTAATATTTAAGTTAGCTTTTATAGGCTTGAAAGAAATTGAGATCTGTTTCTAAACAAAACACCTAAAAAACAAATCCTGATGTAACTAGTTGTGTTTCTGAAAGAATATGCATTTTGTCTATTATTGGGAACATTCAGAGTCCTGCAATTCTATACCAGAAATAGTCAGATACATGTGCCCTCACTAGTTGATTTCAAGATGTGTGCACTGACAACTTACAGTATCTTGTATATATCTATCAATTTTTCAATGAGAGCAATGTGCAACATTTTTATGGTTATGACTTTGTAATAAGGTCTGTGTAATTTGCCACATCAAATCTACTCTGGACCACAGAAGCTCCACATATTCCCTTTGAACAAAATGTTTCATAGATGAACAGTGCTCTCCTGTGATCAAACAAAGGAACTACTTGCATCATAAAATAAGCGATTACTGTCTTTTATTACCCATGTTTCTCCTTTAAGTTTTGTATGGTTTTAATAGGATTATCTTTCCATTTCTGTTATACCAACCCTAACTCAAAAGAGTGTTTGATTTTCCTTAGTAAGGTAAACCTTTTACTATATTGATTTTCTTCACAGAGATGTGATTATACATATAACGTGTTACTTTTGCCAGAGTCAAGAAATAGTTAACAAAGATATAAACTAGTAAAACCAATCACATAAAACTGGTATATTAAAAAGGCTAAATTTTAGTATATAACCCAAAATATTTATTCAAAATCACAGAGTTAAATTCCATAGATTCCTTAGTTCTGCCTTTGTAAAAGGATAGAAGGCTTAACATCACACTTACACAAAAAGAACATCCATATATATTTCCTATTTTAAATATCTGTTACTTAAAAAACATAAAATAGTGTTTATGCCTTAAAAGAAAGAAAGGGAGAGAAGCCGTATTTCTACTAAGAAATAGAGGTTTGGGTTCCCACCAAACAGTGTTCTATTATTCATGATAGTGTTCCAAGTTTCTATAAGCCACCATAATTTCCACTAACAACACATTCTCTACCAGTTTATGTCATTTTGGTGCTGAAGGAGGGCAGCAAGGAAACTTGTTCCCTGTGAGCACTGATCCAGAACACTCTGCGGGCAGCCCTGTCATGGAAGCCTTCTTTGGGGAGAGTAAGCTGAGTTGTTACACAACCAGACTGACATCTAGATTAATGTCTTACAGAAAAGACTAGGTGTGCGCCTTTCTACAAATGGTAGGCATAAATTGATCACATAAATCAAGGGCCAGGACTGCTAAAAACTCCTCTATCATAGTTAAGCCTGTTCTTATTAGATAGTTGCCTTACACATGGACTCACATATATGCATACAGCACGCACTAAAAAGACTATTGTGTTTAAATATCCACTATGGAAGAACTAGCAAACACACAACACACACACACACACACACACACACACACACACACACAAGCTGTGGCAGCTGTTGGGCTCTTCTTACTTCAGAAGATCACCATTTTTTCTCAGTGACTTTTACAGAGATTACTTACAGAATCAGTTATCTACATCACTATAATGTTCCCCTCCCAAAACACAACTTTTTTTATGACCCGATGAACCATCAAATCATGCAGAAGTACAGAGTCCCAGTAAGTATCCTTATATGCTCTGGCTTCCTTTGTGCCTATGTGTAGCGTTGGCAGGATTATGTGCAACACGCCCAGAAAGGAAGAGTGGCTGGACACTCATCAGCTGGCGGGCATAACTATCAGACTTGATAAAGTCAGTTGATAACCCTTATAAGCAGCGAAACAAGTGATTGATTCCCTGGAGAAAAAGTTTCCAAGGTTAATTGTGCTCTTTTTTTTATACTACAGAAGAAAAATAAAAATCTGTTAGTGTCATAAAATGACTCATGACAATTCCTACCATGTAACATTATGTCCAGCATAATTATTAATATTTGAGTTCTCACTATCTTTATTTCATCTCAAACTGTAGACAGACCATTATCTTTGACTCCCTGTAAACCTTAAGTAGCAACAAGTTTCGATAAAGCATTCATTTACTGTTGAACATTCGTGTGTCTGTTGTTTCCTTAGATATGGTTGTTCTTTTCATTCAAACAACATGACCTACTATCAGGTACATAAGCCTAGCTCTTTAATGTGTCTCTGAGATTCGTGATTTTTACAGGGTCTGATTTGTTTTCTCAGGGAATTAGAAGTTCTTCTAATGAATGCATCCTTTCTATGCTTTGAAAATGAAACTACAGACCCTTCATCCCAATAAGCATAACAAACCACACTCTATGAGCCTGAAGAATTGGACTCCTAAGCTAAAGATCTAAGGAATATGAACAAACCCAAAACTTAGCTCAGAAAAGTTATTGCCACAAATTCAGTAGTAAAATTTAGACAAACTATGGGAATTGTTGGGAGCAATAAGACCCCAGATCCTGAATTTCTTGTAATCCCCTGATCTGAGTTCCTACAGCTGCTCTGAGCACGAGACCATCAGGAGTTCCTGATGGCAGGAGAGTGGTTTCTGGTGGGTTTGGCTGGGGCATGGCTATCTCTATATAATCTGCCCCTGAACACAATAAAGGGGGCATTCTTGGGGAATTCAAGGATGACCCATGTCGCTGTCTCTCTGTCTGTATGTGTCTGTGTATTTTAACCTCCAGCCCCTTGCCTGAAGCTCACGAACTGGGTGCCAGCGCACCTAAGGCAGACACAGAAGCATGGTGCGCAGCAGGGAATGAAAAGTCTTAAGTGCTAGTCAGACAGCATGAGGCCCAAGGAAGACAGCTAGCTAATTTAGAGGGAGCATAGGGAGAAAGACAAGAAACTAGAAAGTAGCGAGTGCTCTGAAATATGTACAGGTAAAAGGACAAAGAAAATCTGGGTCCCATTCAAATCATTATTGCAGCAGCCCTTGGTGCCAGTTAATATTTCTGAGTTCCAGTCTACATTGTGGCTTCCGGTCACTACCCCATGTTACAACTGCCTAATAGAAATCAAAATCCCTGACTATGGGACATTATATAAATAGAATGAGTTAAAGTTTGACTTAATATGCTAAGTTTTTCCTGGTTATTAAACCCCTTTCCTCTTGTCTCAGACAAGCCTTAACAAATAATTGCCTAAAGGAATAATTATCACAATCCTATGATAAAATTGCAGGTTCCATTTTTTAAGAAATGATTTTTTTTATTGTCACATGCAAATATTTACCTAAAAATAACTATCTGTTCTTGAAACTTATGTTGCTGTAGACATTCCCAACTTTTACTCTTGCTGTAGGAATCAGGTCACCCTCGGGTGGATAAATTCACCTAGAAAAGCTGTAAGGAACTGTGTGGGACTGCTTGACCTTCTTGAGGCATTAGCCTGGGTCATTCTCATGTGTGAATAAAGAGCAGTTTTCCTGTTTCTCAGATTTCATGGCTGACTCTTTGCTAGTTGGAATTTCTGTAACATCATGACTTTCTCATTTTTGCTTCAACTAAACAAATGAGACTGCTGTGTTTGGAATAAATAAATATTACAGCTGAAAAATCCAACTCTTTACTGTATATTTGAGTGCTCAGCTTGTTGACTTATTTTTCCCATATTTAAAGGATGAATGACATAAGTAATCACACAAAAATGGTATTAATTACAACACTGCTTGGCCTATTAGCTTAAGATTTCTTATTAACTAACTCTTATGTCTTAAATTAACACTTTGGCAAGTGGTTAACTGGTAAGATTCTATGGTGCGCATCTTTCTCCTTCAACACCTACATGGCATCTTCTCAACTCTGCACACCTTTCTCCTCTATCTCTGCTTAGAATTCCCACCTTGCTCTGTTCTGCCCTGTCATAGGCCAAAGAAGCTTCCTTATTAGCAAATGGTAATAAAACATATTCACAGCATACAGAGGGAAATCCAACATCACCTCCCCTTTTCTGTCTAAATAAAAAGGAAGGTTTCAACTTTAACATAGTAAATATATATGTATATATATATATATATATGTATATATATATCAAAACAGATATTGAGCAAGAATTACAGTTACAATATTTACATCTACTTTATCTTTTATCATAACTAAGGAAAACTATAATTATAACTATTTATTCTTCAACCCTATCACATCTCCAGAAGGATATAATATTATGTGAGTAAACAAGAAGTGCATTTTAAGCAACTTCAAAATCTCTAGAATTAGCAGAGACATCTTATTTCCTGGACAGTCACCCAAAGTTCTTCTGTACCATTGGGGCATCTATCTTCATCCTATAGGTCCATAGTGTCTGGCAGACATTTTCATGAAGCACGGGATTTGAAAATATGTTCTGCCTTATAATGGAAAAGTTCAACAATTGCTTACTTCTGTGTATTGCAGAATACCTGGCAGTTTCTTCTGTGAAACAGGAACCCTAAAGGACCATCTCATCTTTTTGAAAGTTTAGCAGTCACATTTCTGTGGGTCCTGCTTGTCCAGCTGATACAACATACCATTAGGCAGTCCAGGCAAAAGCAATTTCTTGCCCCAAAAAACTCCATAAGGAGCCGCTTTGATGCCCATCATCCTCTTGAAGTAGATTGGTGCTACCAGAGCAGATGTTTCTCAATTTTGAGAAAAGACTAAGTTCTTAAAACTTTTAAATGCCATTTTCTGTAAGTCTTTGGAAGGTTTGAAGAATACCTATCCATCTGAAATATATTTCAGTACATCTAGAAAACCCAACTAATGTTACAAGCTTGACTATAATAGATGACTATTAACCTGGATTTTTTTAATTATACGTTACATTTTAACTGAGTTGCACAAACACAATACCTTACTTAATCAAAAGTAGAAATATACATATTACAAAATTTATCTTAAATTTGTATCAATAAACCAAGATCCATACCAATGCAAAATATCCATCTCGTTAGCATATCCCCACTTAAATGAAAACAAACATTTATGAACAATATTTGGGAATTTAGGCATACTTCTCTCAAAGCTGATTCTGCTCTTTGTTGGGTGAAGTAATTTGGGGGGGGGAGTTCACAGAGACCTTTCAAGGGATCTTGGTCCATCAAACCACATTAGTCTGGAAGGAATCTACAGGTTCTCATCCTATATGGAAACAAAAGTAGAATGTCTTTCTCCTTTGGCAGCTACATAGCACCTCCTTGACTCCACCTACTTTTCCCCTCTATCTCTGTTTAGAATTTCCACCTTGCTCTTTTGTGCCCTATCATAAACCCAAAGCAGCTTCTCTGTTAGTCAATGGTAATAAAACATATTCACAGCTTCTAGAGGGAACCCCACATCAGGTATGGAAATGAATTGCAAGATAATTAGAACTGAATCTGTTTATTTATTTATTTTAAGGTTTATTTATTATGTCCATGTCCATGTGAAAATCCACAATGAGTTGAGAGATGGCAACACGTGAAATAAAAGGGCTTAAATTGCCTGGAGCTACATTTCTAAGAAGCTGTATGTCATCTGGCATGGATTCTCAGAACCAAAATGTAGTTCTCTAGAAGAAGAAAAAGTTCTATTCATTGCTGTGCATTCTCTCCTGGTCATAAATGTCTAAATGTATTTGAGTTTGTTTATATACCTATAAAGTAGAAATGACAATTCCTATCACTTAAGATATTTTTAGGTATTCAAGTAATTTCTTCATTAGCTACTACTTGAAAATTCATTTTTTTATGTAAGATATAAACTAGTCAATGATCAGATGATAGAAAAAGGAAAGAAGGAAAAGAATCAATGAATGGAGTAACAAAGGAATGGAGGAAGGAGTGAAGGAAGGAACAAAGGGAGGAAAAGATAAAAGGGAAGGAAGGAGAGGGCAAACAATTGTTTCCTTGTTGTGAATTTTCTATGTTATACATTTTACATATTAGATTTATTTCAAAAAGTTACCTGCTTGAAACATTAACATACTTTCTAAATTAAGAAGACTATACACAGCAGCATTCTGGTCAGTCACTGATTTAAATCATTGGTTTATATTAAAGTCAACAGTGGTATGAAAGTATGGTGTATTTTGTCTCATTTGAGGTTAAAGCAGACTCCTGTAGCTGCTAAACTAAGAACATCAGACAAAAAGATAAAAAGTAATGGGTTGTAATTAACATGAATTTGCAAAATAATTGCCTCTCTGTGTCCCATTTCCTCCCTTGAAGAGCTCTTGTTGACAAATTAATTTTTGACTCTATATTATAAAAAAAATCATTCTGATTGTTAGCCTTCTTCCAGAAGGGAATAGGACAGAGACAGAACTTATATTAGAATATGATTTTCTAAAATTGCAACTCTTTCCAGACACATCTGTGCAGCTTAATTAACACTTCTAGACTGACAGAAGCACCATGGAAAGAAACGAGGAAAAGACATAATGAAGACTGTGAGTTCTGCATGTGGCAGCCCAATTGTCCTGGAAATGTTTATCTAAAAGTCTAAATGTATTTGAGTTTGTTTATATACCCATGAAGCCTTGCTCAAGTATCACAGTCTGTACATATCCAAGTGCAAAGGAGTGAAAACTGACCTACCTAACAGAATGTCAAAATGGACTTAAGTTTTCAATGCAAGAGCTAAAACAATTAATAAAAATGGAAAGAAAATATAACAGAAACATTTAGGATAATGGAATGGATGAGGTTTTGGGAGCAAATACAAATACAGGAAGCAAAGGAAAATACAGGAAAATGAAATTTATAAAATTACCTCAGCACAGCAATTATATTCACTTGAAGAAAGAAATAGAAAGAACATGTGACTACATCTTCAGACAAGGGACTAATATACATGATATGAATGTGTAATGCATGCATAACAAAAATTCAGTATAAAAACAAATGATTCTATTAAAATGAGCAGATAAACACTTCTCAAAGAAAAATATATATACAGACAACAGGTAAATTTAAATTTCTCAGAATAACTAGGTACCAGAAAATATGCTATATATAAATACTGCAATCTTATTCTACCAGAAAAAGTACAATGTTACCATTTGACCAACCAAGATGGAGCAGAAGTCGTTGGGTTAAGTGGAAAACGTCAAGCACAGAAAGACAAAGATTGTGTTATCTCAGATGTGGAATCCAAAACTAGGTTATAGTTAGAAAAAGGACAAGCTGGTGAGCATTTCACAGAAAGCTAACTAGAGATAACAATACTACATGTCTATGAAAAATCAAAAGTACTTCATTCTAAGGAAATATCTTTTTCAGGAAATACATTTCTATTGAATTGAATACTGCATAAGGTACACAAGCAACAAGACATCACATGGTATCCTGTGTGTGTGCATTTACTATACATACATACTATAAATACTATATATGTACTATATATATGCACTACATATATGTATTTGTGTACTTACACACACACATGTGCGCGATCAAAATAAAAGCAAAGCTATCAAACCTGTTTAGAAAGGAAAAACAGTCCTTTGTAGAGTGAGATCAGAAAATACCTACCTGGTAACCTTTATTTTTCTATTAAAATGAACTAAATTCATAGGCAAGACCATAGAATTGGGATGTGCTACATAATTTACTTTTTTTGAAATTTCTCAGTAAATAATTGGAGATGCAATTCAATTATAAAGTACTTTTCTAATATGATATGGGACTGGGGTTATATTCCTAGCAAGAAGAAATAAAATGGAATGAAAGAGGGAAGGAAGGAAGAAAGGAGGGAGGGAGGGAGGGAGGGAGGGAGGGAGGGAGGGAGGGAGGGATGGAGGGAGAGAGAGGTAGAGAAAGAAAAGGAAAAGGGAAGAGAAGAAGTGATGGAAAGGGGAAGCAAAGGAAAATGAAAGGAGGGACAGAGACAGGCCATTAGAAACTTATTCTGGAGCCCATTGAATTTATGTGAATCATAGCCTAATAACCATAGTAACTAAAAGTAACAACTGTTCCACTATCACTTTTCTGTTTTTTCTCCAACTTACAAAAGGATAATAGGAACATGGAGCATGGAATAGGGAGTAAAACTGTTTAACAGGTGTTCATATCAACATTTACTACAGAGAGGTCTCTAATCTGCCTTCAATGCAAGGACACAATTAAAAAGAATTCTGAATGTGCCTGATGTATAGACGTCCTATAGTCTTTCTCAATTTGTTCTGCACTCAGCAGTGGCCTAAAGAGCCACTGTGTCCCAGTGTTGACATTGTTTCTTCTCCTTTTAATCATCATAAAGGAGGCATGCACTATCACGCCATCCGATAATTCATCTTTTACAAGATACATTATATGCAATTTATTTCAACCACCTCTTACCTGTCTCACTTTTTTCCAAAACAACCAATAAAAAACATAAATATCTACTGAAGTAAGCAGTTGGAGTTAATTTAGTAAAATATATTCATACTAGACCAGCATGCACCCAATTTGTGCATGTTTGATCGCTGTTTTGAACATTGATTAATATAACAATATGCATTGATATAAAACTGTGCATATATCTTTTCTCTATAAAACAAGATTCTCAACTTTTCACAAATATTAACCACACTACCATCAGTAGAAATAACAAATTAAAATTATCCTGACTTTCTCATATTAAGAGATTAAAACACAGAAAGATTTAGTGGATAAAAAGATTACATTAATCTGGTTTGCTTTTATTGGCAAAATTATCATTACATTTTTTATATTCTACCTGTTCCTGCTAGTTGAATTTTCCTTTCATTATTTTGTCTGTGGCTTCCTTGCCTACAAGGTTTCCTGACATAGTGCTATAAAGAAACAATACAATTCTCTTTCACACTTTTCTTCTGCTGTAGTCAAGGAGACAAACAGGATATTTCCTTTCAGACAGTTGCTAAATTTATATTTATGTCTTCCAGTATTTTGTCTCTTGGCTACCAAGATACACTGTTCATGTGTTTCTGCACTCTCTGAGTAGAATCTGATGTAATTCCCGGCAGGTGCTTTGAGAAGGTTCCAGGCTGTTGGATTCTGGCACCAAGGGGTTTGGAGGAAGTCAAGCAGATCTTTCATAATACGAGATTGTTGAAAGGTGCTTTATACACTTCACAATAGCCATGAAGCTACTCTGTTGCACATCCTCCTTAGTAACGGTGTCTCCATAGTTTTCTTGTCTGCAAGAGAGTCTCTTGCTGGACTTTTCTAACCTCAAGAGAATGCTAAAACCCCCCAAATGCAGTAATTACTGGCAGCTTGACAGCAATCCAAGCAAGTCAGCCATCAAATCACACAGCCGCACATCCTAAACACCAAACATTTTTGGAGAGTAGGATCAAGGATCTTTCTAGTTAGATCACATGTTCAATGTATTTTTACTCTTTTATGTTACCTAATACATTGTACTCATGTATTTTTGATTTAATGTAAATTGTATAATTTTCCTTCTTTTTGTTTTCAAGCCAATGAAAGGTAGTGTTTTATATTGATTCTTTCAAGAAAAAGTATTAAACGTATGACTTGTTATTATAGATTTAATGGACTTCTTCTTCATCATTTGGATGATCAAACAACACTTACTCAAGAATAAGGACCAAACTGATACCTGTTAAATATAACCAAGTTTTAACTGAGTATTTTATAGCACAAGATACAACTATTTACCTTACTGTACTAAAGGGGAGACAGTAGCTACATAGATCTTTAATATTCTTATAATATTTTTCAAACAACTTAAGCATTGTTTATAATATTCTTTGTTGGTGTTGTTTGGGTTTGGTGATAAAAATTGTTCCCTTTTCAGAAGATTGACATTACTTAGTTTCCTGAATCTTAAGTGGTAGGGGAATGAGAAGAGTGTATTCTACTCCTTAACTTTCCTCTCATGAATGGATTTAGAAATTACAGTATCTAATTGCTACTATTTTAGAACTATCTAAAGTCTGTTTTAAAACTTCAAGTACTTTCATCAAAATGGAGAGAGTATAGATGTAATCTATCTGGAAAGATGTTAGACAACTTTGTGTTAAGGGTCTATAAATTAGAGCCCCTAATTTTCTCAATTCATGACTCATCACTAGATCGGAGTTATGGGGCCAGGATCCCAAAGCATTGATTGTTCATACCATAGGGTACTAAACTATTCCTTGGATTGTTTGTACAACAATACATAAAATTGGCTAGAACCTATAGCATCCTAACAAGCATGTGGATCACCAAGATCTTGGAAGAAAGCAGGTGAAGACAAGGTGGCACCCTTAAAATCATAAACAACACCTCCTGAGATACATTGTACATATTATCATAACAGTACTGTACTTCAGATTTTTTAATCAATTGATAGTTTCATTGAACTATTGTCATAAATCACATTTATGGTGTTTTCATCTTCTAAAATTGAGTCTCTCTTGCCTTTCTACAGTTAACACTATCTATTATAGTCTGAGCCCCAAGATACTACTAGTATTTTTCTCATATATAAGCTTCTTTTCGAGAAATAAACAAAATCATACAATATGGAGTCTTTTGTTCGGAATAACTCACTTAGCATAATATTACATATTCATTCAGTCATGATGCTGATTATAAAAGTCTTCCTTTTCCGTTACTATTTTTTTCTATCTTCATTACAGTTGCAGGACATTAAAGTCAGTTTCACTTTTTGACAGATTTAATGTTATGAACATTCATTTTAAAACTTTGTGTATGTGTGTTTTCGATTCCATTGTTTACATACTTCCTAAAGTGTTTTAGTATCTTCCAATCAGAGTAGCAGTTCATGACAAGTCCCATTTTCCATATTCTTTTCCTATCCCCTTATAAATGCTTTTGCCATGGATTAAGATAGATTTGATTGATGACTGATGTGAAAATATATTAGATAAGCATCCTAGCTGTCATTTTTAAACTGGAGATCCACCTTTAGTGAAAAAGAGTGGATGGTCTCCCTTCCTTTAACACAGGATTCTAAGAAGGAGGTGACTCTGTCTTTTACTGTTACTGAGTACCTCTTGTTCTCTTGTGATAGTTGAAAGTCATTTGACTACACATTTTAGCAATAGTCTCTATTTACAGTCCATTAAAATAATAGATGTCTTATTTTTTATCTTTCTAGGTATTAGGTTAATAAAACACTGTGAAAAAGAAGAGAAATTTCAAAAAAAAAATCAGTGAATCATGATCAATCACATCTGTTTACCTATGGGCAGACTAATTGGACTCAGGAGTTATTAGTACCAAAACAATTAGGGGAGATGTAATCGAGAGGGAAGCAGAATGGGGCACACAAGGGCATGTTGGATGTCACTAATAATAGATAGACATAATGAAAATATATTTTGTAAGTGTATAAAATTTTCAAAAAATAAAAAATATATTAAAAAGAACAAAACAATGCTTGTTTTGAACCTCTGTGGGTCCAGTACATGCTGGACTGTGAGTTCACACATGTATCAGGTTGTTGTGTCTGGAAGAAATTGTCTCCCTGGAGTCATGCAGCACCTCCAACCCTTACAATCTTCCCATCTCTTATTCCGCATATATTGTTGAACCTAGAGATGAGGAATTTGATTCAGACACCCTGTTTGAGACCAGACAACGCCCCAGCTCTGAGAAAGGAAGGTAGCCATAAAAACACACCCCTAAGCAAAATTTATTCACAATTATTTGCTCCTGGGAAATGAAAAAAAATCCGTTTTGTTAAAATGGAGAGACACGGGGTGTATCAACCACACTTCAGAAGAAAACTTCACACTCAATAGTAGCTGACCAACACAATAAAGACCAGAAGTTTATGGAGGAACTGCCTCATTTTGTTTGCATATTTTTGTCACATCGAATTATTTTGTCTGTTGCTTTATTCGAGGAGGGACTTTTGCTTTGTTTTTTTATTTAGAGAAGTTTTTTTATTTAAAAAGAGAAGTAACATGAAATTGTGTGGTTAGGGAGGTGGGTAGGATCTTGGAGGAGTTGGGGGATGGAAAAGAATATAAAAACATAAAAAAATAAAAACAAAATAAAGTAACAAAAACACTTATCAGAACCATAGGATCAGAGGTCATGGGCAAAGGAACAAAATATCTACATAAACAATAAAAATAGGCACAGATTGTCAGTGATCACAAATACCTCTCCCATGGTTAAGGAAGAGTATTTCACTGCTTTTAGACTTTCTAGGCACTTTTTAATTAAAACAATGTGCAAATCTCACAGTTTTTCAAGGTTATAAAATTAATTTATTCTTCTAGTGATCCTGCCTTTCATGCCAGAGAGGAGGGCAGCATGACACCATGTGTAGCCTAGGCAGATGGTGGAAATCATGTTGTATGCTAATAAAAATTAGGATACCGAATTCATTATGGTACTTAAATAAATTGCAAATATTTTAATTATCTGAAGAAAGTATGATTTCTCATAACTTTTCATAATTCAGAAACAATGATCTTAAACATACTCAGAGGCACACAATTCAGTCTTCATCTGATAGGCAGAAATCAAGAGCAATTCGATGTGGTGATCATGTCTGCACCTATGTCTTTTGATGAACCCAACCAGAGTCAATTTACAACATTTACTGTACCATAGCTGGTATGACTGTATATAAAATAAATGGTTTTCAATGACTGATGTAAAAATAATTGAGATCTTCAATGTTCCTTCTGGGATGTGGCTATAATTTCATCAGTATATTAAACAAAATCACACTTCATAGACTCATTATCTATAAATAATAACATCTATTAAATATTTAATACCTTTGATTACTGCTTCTGCGCCTTCTTCTAATTCTCCACCTGGGATGGTGTGGAAAGTACGAAAACTAATCTAACTATGTATAAAAAGTGAATTCATACTGCATATATTTCAGAATACTGATAGATCATTAACGCATAGCGATACTGTACAGGTTTTAGCTATTTCTGTTATAATGATATTTTCATACTTAAGTAGAAGTCTAGATCAATAGCTAGTGAAAGATAGAAAAAGGCCATGTTTTAAAAAAAATTAACAAGCACATGTTGGGTGAAAAGAACTCAGAGAGATAAAATCAATATGCCGAGATTCTATGCCAGTTTAGACATTTAAATTGTATAACTATAGTGACTGTTGCCAACTACCACCCCCCTTTTAGGGAGTGTCTGTTTTCTTACCGAGAAATGAGTTGGGTATTGCGTCATTCCCAATGGTCTCTTCAGCTAAGTATACATATGAACGAATGGTTTTTGTTGTTGTTATTGTGGGGTTTTTAGTTGAAACAAGTAAAAGATGGTGGTGTAAGGATGAGGAGCATGATGAAGCGGGGAGACAGAAAAATCATCTATGTGTGTTCATTGAATACCCAAGCTTCACAAAAGCTGTGGTGAGTATTTTGTCAGCAGTGAATGGAGATCAGACAATGCAGTAGCAATTAATACAAAATTAAATCTACAAATTGCAGAACATTTTCAAAACATATGGAAGAACTATATCCCAACCGGGTAATACAATCTCATGGCACCCAAGTTGATCATGGTATTAATATTCATAACATTTCACCCTTACAAGGATGTGTAATTGATGGATACTGTGTAGGCTTGCATTTTTCGGGGGTGTTCGCATTTGTCAGGTTGCTCCAGCTTTACTCCTCGGAGGTAAGTATAATAAACTATTCAGTGTGAAGGAATGGAAAGCAAGGCTTTGTCTTGGCTCTCTTCTATAGGATAGCAGTTACTACGTAAGACTGAATCGGCACAAATCTTCAGCAAAAGATTCAGAACAGCAGAACTGTAGGCTGCTCCTTACCACTTCCAAAATACTGTTTTCGAATAACCTGCTTAAAGAAGAAATGCAATGGAGCATTAAGCTTAAATAGGAATTTTGGCTTAACATTTATTTAGAGTGTATGACTGTTGGTTCTTTTACAGGACAAAAGAAAATGCAAAGGAAAGCTTTGGAATTGGGAACAAAGAAAATTGATTACATGTAAGACAACTCATTTTAAAATTAAATTAAAATATATTTTACAATAAAAGAATTAAGTACAATCTGTTATTTATTGAACTAAAATATACTACAAAAAATTTTTGTAAGAAGCATTAGTTACTTTAAAAATTTATAGCCATTACTAAAAGTTGTATTTATTGGTGAAACCATTAATAAAAATCTGATAATTATTGAAATGGTCAATTTATGATCAAATTACTTCAATCCTGTATTTTTACATATAGACACATTTCTATATATAAAATAATACTACATGGCACTGGAAAAGATTAAGAATTAGCTACAGCGCAATCACATGTAATAAAAAAGAGGATTAAAAATATCCAGAAATCTCTTCATGTATTTATTATATAGAACTATGAAATAGACAGTTCAGTAACAGAAAATTGATATTGATACACCAGAAGGTTGGGACACTGTACAAAAGATTTTACAAAGTGCATTTTGTAAAGTCTCTTTAAAAATATATTTTAGATTTGGAAACAAAGTGAAATTTCATTTCATGAGGGTTAAGCTTTAGGAAACGAACATCCATCCTTATAAACATGATATATCTTAAAATTTTGATTCAAAAAGGATAAACATAAAAACATAGGTATACATATTAATGAAATTAATTTCTGGACCATAATAATATTTGGAAAAACCAATGGGAGAAATATTTTAACACATATATTTCTGTTCCTTTTTGTATACCTGAGCTGAATATCTCTACTTAGCAGTTCTTTTTATCAATGTGAAAAATACTTCCATCTCTTAAATTTTCACCAACATGTTATATAATTAAAATAAATATCAATATATTATTATTTACCAAGTTGGACACTCAAATTGATTACATTTCTACTAGCATAACAATTTTTTTGGACTATATTACATATTAGTTTACATTTTTATAATAGTCTTGATAAAATAATTCTACTTTGAGATTAATGAATAGAAGTATGGGCCATCCATTGCAACACAAACTGACTACAAGGGACCACATTCACAAAAGAAAAATATTTCTCCCTGTCCTCACCTTACTCAATTCCCAGTAGCTCCTCAGTTAGGAAGGGTGCTTTGTGAGCCCATTCGATCCCAAGTGAAATTTTGACAAGATTAATTTTGTGAAAATTACTTGGAGATTATGTATGTTGACCCATTCCTGAGGTGAAGACAACTTAGTCATCTTGGATGATCTTTTTGATGTTTGCAAGTATTTTATTGATCATTTTTGCTTCTGTGCTCATAAGGGAAGATGGTCTCTAATTGTTTTTTCTTTGTTTCTTTATATTGCTTAGGTATCAGGATAAATGTGACCACATGAAAGTATTGGGAACTGTTTCTTTTGTTTCTATTTTGTGAAATGATTTTAAAGGTATTGATGCTGCTTCCTCGTTGACAAACTGGTATAGAACTATATTCCGTTGAAATTAAATAGAGAGCCCTAAGACACTGACAATCATGTACGTACTGATGTCCAGGTTACTACTTCATATCTAATTTCTGCTTAAATCCTCCTTTTCAACATTCAAAGTTTCTCATGATTTTCCTACTAATATTGCACTGCATTTTGGCCTTCATGATTTATGTCACACAGGTTTTTCTGTCTCTTTTCACCATTCCTAATTCTTTCCACCAGAGAAAAAGCCTTTTTCTTCCTAAGATAATATTCTCACTAAAGTCTTCCTCATCCAAGTGGCATGATCAAATTCATCACTCATGATTTAATCTCTACAAACTTTTAGCATATTATAATTAGTTTGTGATTTGTTCTTTCCATGACATATACTATTATCTATTTGGGACAGAGACAGTAATGAATTTATTTTTATATAATCATTAGCTTTATGATATCTGGAACTTGTTAATAACTAATAGAAGAACTACTGATTAATGGACTTGTTGGTTAAAAAGGATACTTACAGATAAAAAAAAATGTTTAGAGTTTGTAGCACAGTGGAATGACGACAGGCCTCAATTTCATGCTACATAGTTTTATGAAAAACTAGGTTTTGAAAGGTTCCAAACATTTTTTAAAAAAGTAGATGGAAATGCTAATAATTCTAATTTTATTACTGTGAAATATAATTATGTGTTTAAATACCACACAATATCACTAAATGTGTGTACCTAATAATAAAAACAGAAAAAGAAAGGTAAATTACATCTGACCTACAAGAGAAAGCCATCTTTTTTCTGAAGTTCTCTGGAAAAAAAATACAATACAAAATAATAGACACTTGAAAAAGAGGAAGCAATTGCTTGGAAATTTCTACTTCAGGCTTTACTTCTGGACAGAGAAATCAGCACATTGCTAAATATAAGCTACAAGTCAGACTTCAGAAGCCTCTGCCATGGAAACCATCCAAGGATGTTACTCATGAGAAAACACTGGTGATGGACTTGGGAAAAAAAAAAAAAAAAAACCTTAAACCATTTCTAGGTACCTGAATACAACTCCATGAATACTTGGTATTTTTTTAGTTCAGGACCTCCTAAAACAGTGTGAACAGGCAATTTGGCAGTGTTTATATAGGGAAGCATTCCAGAATGATAAACATTACATATGTTTTCCTCTTTATATAGAATACAGGGTTAAAAGGAACAACACCCCCACCTTTTCTGCACTTATGAAACTTTCTCCAAATAAAATCACATATTCAAATACAAAGCAAGTCAAAATAACACAAGAAAATTGAAACAACTCTCTGGATTTTATCAAAATACCAAAGATTAAAGCTGGATATCAACTACAGAAACAACAGAAAGCTTGAAAACTCATGGAAACTGAACAGCTCTCCACTGAATGAAACAAGGGTCAAGACAGAAATAAAGAAAGAAATTAAAGACTTTCAGGATTCAATGAAAATGAAGACATAGCTTAACCAAACTTTAAGAACGCCATGAAAGTAGTGTTGGGAGGCAAGGTTATAGCACTAAGTGCCTACATGAAGACACTGAAGAGATCTCTTCCTAGCAACTTAACAACACACCTGAAAGCTCTAGAGTGAAAACCAGACCTGAGAAGCAGATGGAAAGAAACAATCAAACTGATGGCTGAAATGAATAAAGTAGGGGGAACGACAGCAATGCAAAGAATGAGTGAAATAAAGAATGGGGTTTTTCTTTTTAAGAAAAATCAACAAGATAGACAAACCTTTATCCAAAGTAACTCAAAAGCAAAAATAAAATATGAAATTTAGCAAAATCAGAGATGAAAGAGGAATATGACAGTAGATACAGAGTAAATTATGAGAACCATTTAAAAATCGGTATTCTATCACATGGGAAAATCTAAAAGAAATGGATTATTTTCTCCATAGACACCTCTTACCAAAATTAAATCAGGATTATATGAGCAATGTAAATATTATGTTCAGGTGTGTGACTTTTGTTTATGCTGCATTTGTTTAGCTCTGTGGAACTATGTTACTGTGTCTGTCTAAAGCACAGAGTTTTTAAATTTTAGTTTTAATTTAAAATTAGTTTTCAGTAAAGAGCTAAAAAGTCAATACTGAGGTAGGAGCAAGGATAGGTGGGACTCACAGAAGAGAATATAAATAGAAGGAGAAACGAGGAAGAGGGGCAGCAAGAGAAAAAGGAGAGGAGGATGTCAGGGGCCAGCTACCCAGCCAGTCACTGCCGAAGAAAAGAAAGGAAGGAAGTGGGGGAGGGAGGAAGGAAGAGAAGGAGGAAGGAAGGAAGGAAGGAAGAAAGAAAAAGCTCAGGGCAAAAGGTAGACTGGATAATTTAAGAATTAGCTGATCAGAAACAAGCCAAACTAAGGCCAGGCATTCATAAATAAGAATAGCCTCTGTGTGTGATTTATTTTGGAGCTGGTGAAGGCCCTTCACAAAGTCAAATGAGTAAAAAACACCACACAAAAATTGGACATTCGAATGTGGGGCTGATTTTCCATTTAAGCCTAAGAAAACAGGAATAAAGATAGGAAGAAAGAAAGGAAAAAAGGAACAAACAAAAGAACGAAATAAAAAGAAAATAGGACACAGCTCTTTTAAGGGGAGCTACTGCTCAGCGGATAGAGCTAAATAGAAACTGGAAATAGCAAGCTAAGTAAAATCAGTTTTGACAGAGCAAGTTACCAGCTTCTATAGCTAGAAAAGCGGAGTGCAGTTCCTGGCCCCATACCTCTAACCAGGGCCAAGCTTTGAGCTTGAGGTTCACAATCCTATCTGAGTGAGCAGGGCCAGCTGCTAGAACATGCAAAGTGTCCAGGTGTAGCTTAACAGCCTGAAGTTTGCTCATGTGGTCAAAAGGACAAAAGATATGCAGTAAGAGCCCCAGGCAGAAAAAGTCTCTAAACAGGTTTCAGTGTGTCTTACAAATGTGTTTCTCCCTTAAGAAAGAGAGAAAAATAAATGTAGGCTGCCATAGAAAGAAATAGATTAAAAGTAATATGGCTTTAAAGAGACAGTAAAAGTAATATTTAAAAGTCATATAAAAATGGAAAAAACACAGGAAATATGAACCCTGTAAAGTATTGTGTTGATTTTAAATATTTTTGTTAATTGCTGAAAAGCAAAGGACAGCTGCTAAGAGACCTAGAATTGGAAAAGGACTGTTGAAATAAACCAGCCTAGATATTTTAGAAATGCCTTAACTTTAAAAAAAGAAAAGTCAAAAAAGTGTATTTGTCAAACTGAAATCAAAAATGCTTTAGAGAAACAGTTTGCTTTTGCTTTTGTTTACACAGGAAACAACAGGCTCTGGATATGTTCCAGGCTGATTTGAATCTAGTTGATCAGGGGAGACCACCAAAAACTTGAGAGTTGATATCTATCAACAAAGGTTGTAACTGGTCTTTCCATAACTTGGCCATTATTTCAATTTTTTCTCTGTTACCTTCGCCCACATTCAGCAGGAAGATGTCTAGAGAACACATCATCCACCTTCCCAAGAGAAAAGGGAGTGTGGGTGGTCTTTGGTTGTTTTGTGAGTATAGATGTTTGTTTTATTTAGGAGAATATAGGAATATAGGGTAAAAAGACAACTATTAATCTCAGACATTTTGCATTGGCATGAATTTTGGTATATGGGTACAAATTCAAAGTCAACTTTTTTATACTGTATATGTGATTTTACTCTCAATAAATTAAATTTAAGATAATTTTTGTTACATCACTATATATATATATATGTTTATTCTTCATTAAAGAATTTTGTATATTGATACTAATTTAAGGTTATTTTGTTACAACAAATGTTATTTATGCTTTTGCTCATGTTTGAGATATTGTACCTATTCTGTTTATTTAAAATGTAAAGTAAAATTCTAGTTTTTGAAAAATATTATTATGAACTCTTTAGGATAATCAAAAAACACAGGTCAGTAGTTAGTCATCTATAACAATCAAATATGTAGATATGCTAGGTATATTTTCCAGATCATATAGATATATATTTTAGATAGACAGTCCTCAAAACCTATAGAATATGACATTTTAAATGTTTTGCTAATTTAAAGTTTGTTATGACAATGAGACACATCTGTTCCTGGTAGCAACAATTTACTTCAGAGAAGATATGGGCATTGTAGAAACTCCTTATGGAGTTTGATTTCACTGTGGCAAGATTAGCTACAGAGCAAAGAAACTGCTCTTGCCTTTGACTGCTGACTATGTGCAGACTGGACATGCAGGACCCACAAGAAAGTTATTGTTATAAACTTTGTCAGTACA
This sequence comes from Arvicola amphibius, assembly GCF_903992535.2. NCBI lineage: Eukaryota > Metazoa > Chordata > Mammalia > Rodentia > Cricetidae > Arvicola > Arvicola amphibius. The sequence goes on along the minus strand of NC_052055.2, from coordinate 9,796,359 downwards.
AAAAAAAGGGGTTCTTGCTTCACAGAAGAAACTGCCAGATATTCTGAAGGGCACAGAGGAAAGTGACTGACACACTGTCAATACATGCAGGACAGTTTTCAAATTGCCTGCTCCATTAAAAAGTCTGCCAGATACTATGTGCTTGTAGGCTGAAGATGGATGCCCCAATGTTACGAAGGAACTTTGAGTGACTGTTCAGGCAGTCAGATGTCTCTGCCATTTCTAGAGTTTTTAGAAATTATTTGCAATGTACTTTTTGTTTATTTAAATAATATTCTAAGCTAATGTCTGCCATCTGTCTCTGGTGGGACTCCATGACTTCTCCAAACTCTACCTTCCTTCTCCTAGCATTCAGTTTAGTTTTTCCCACCTAGCTAAGTTCTGCCGTGCTCTAGGTCCAAAACAGTTTCTTTATTTATTAATGGTAATCATACCATACAGAGGGAAATCCCACATCATTTTCAGAAAGAAAAGATGCAGATGCTTACAGTCAGACTACCAGAGAGTCTTTGGAGCACATCGCTCCAAATGGTATGTCTCCATCAAATCTCTCCCCTCAGAGCTCAGAAAACCCATGGAAGATGAGACAGCTAGCAAGAGAAGACCCTGCACAAAGTGGATATCAGAGTTACTACTGTGAGGGGTAAATAATAAGGATAGTTTCCCCAAAGAGAATGCAATACCACATCATGTCTGCCTGTTACCATTGATCTGAGTGCAGCCTTCGAAAACTGAATGTAATATAAACCCAAGACATTTTGGAAATTGTATGCCCTCTAACAACTTCATGTAAATTTTTATACATTTTTTTGTTTTATTGATTATATAAGATATAAAAATAGATAGAAAAAGAGTATAAGACACAGAGGAAATGAAGGGCACCAGAACAAGACCCTCTGAATCAATTATCAACTGAGCAAGGCTCATATTAACTCACAGAGACAGAAGCAGCAAGCACGGGGCTTACATTGATCTACTCCAGATCCTCTGCAAATATTTTATAGCTTCTAGTTTGGTTTAGTATTTTATGGGAGACTTGAGTGTGTGAATGGATGGTTTTTTGATCCTGTTTTAGGGGTTCTTTGTCTTCTGTCATATTGCCTGTCCATTCTTAATGTGATAGTTCTATTTTATCTTATTATAGTTTATTTTTGCCATGTTTGGTTGTTATAGAAGAAGCATGTTCTTTTCTAATTAGAGATATAATGTGAGATATAATATAATATGAGGCAATGTGGGAAGAAACTGGAAAGAGTAGATAGAGGCAGGAGAAACTGTAATCACAATATATTGTATGAGAAAAGAATCTATTTTTGATAAAAGGAAAAAAATGAAAAACAAAAAATATCCTTTCCTTACCACCCCCAACTGAAGCTGTCTATACCCAAAAGAGGGTTTTTTTAGTTTCTGAACAAGAAAGAGGAATGGACAGAATCTGCACTCAATGTCAGGGTTCTTAGTGGTCCTCATTTCTTGGTTCTACTATATCTATTTCATTATATGATGTCATCAAATAGGCCTAGGTACAATGGTTCTTATGTAAGCAATACAAGACTCTTTGTGCAGCTTTCCAATAATAATTGAATAATTCAGCATCTCATTTTTATCTAGAATAAATAGCTTGTGTTTCCTATTCTGGTTTAACCCTACTTCACATATAAATTATATCTGCATAAGTAAATATTTATTAGTATATGCTCTAACCATCTTCTAAGTAGAGGTAGTTCTCACAACCTTCAAAGTTTCTCATTTAGTAATAACCTATATTTTAATTGCCTATTAGAAGAGTAGTCCTTTCCTCTTCTTGAACAAGTTATAAAAAAACAGAGCTACCAAGTTAGCAAATTGACTTTACTACTTTATTTTCTTACTCCAGCATTTATTTGCACAGATATATTTACTTGAAATTAATGAAAGTCATTTCACTGTCATTCTTTAGAAATCAAATATGCATCAGGACTAGGGAGACGCTTTGTCAATAATGCACTTGCTGTACAGGCATGAGGCCTTGAGTTTAGATACCCAGAGCCCAAGACAATAGATGCGGACACTACAGTGTGCCTGCAATCCCTGCACTGTAGAGGAAGAGACAGGAGGATAATTATTGATTGTAGCCAGCCAGTCTAGCTAAGAAGGTAATCTCTGGGTTCAGTGAGGGAAACTGTCTCAAAAATTAAGATGGAACGCAACAGAGGAAGATCCCTAAGGGTGACCTTTGAACTTACATGTCCATATGCATATGTGTTTGTACTCTTAAAACACAAAGGCACATACACATACAAAATAAAAAGAACATGTATAATTTCCCACATCATATTGTGGAATTATTTAAATGTAGATGCTTTTATGAAAAAGAAAAATAAAAGTAAACAAGAGAACAGTTGCGTCTCCTAATCGCAAATATTTTAATTCTATCTAACTGGAAATTTGGAGTTTCTTGTATTTTATATATAAAGTTGCAAAAATCTGTTATTTGTCAATACCAACATTATTATGCCGTGTTCATTTGAAGGATTAAAGACACAGATACATTTTATCAGAGTAATTTTTGAACTATATAAGTATAGATTTTAAGGGAAAAATATTCCCTCAATAGTCAGCAATTAAAATAAAGAACACTTCTTAAGAACCCCACATTCTGTGGCCACTGACTGCTAATCTGTGGGTATAAGCGAGTGTGGAGTGTTCAAGCTTGCATAAGGCAATAATATCATATCCATGCCCTAGAGGTTCAACTATATTTAAGGAAGAGGGAAAAGAAAGATTTAAAAGGCTAGGGGAAGTGAGAACCTACAGCCAAACAGTGTTTTCTTGACACATCAGGGCAGATGCACATGTGAGCATTCAGTGACTGAGACAGCTTGTGGAAGATCTGCAAAAGCACAAAGGTGACAGAAATGAATGTAGGGAGGTGGTCATGAAGTCCCACCCTTAGCTGTGGAGCTAAGGGCTACAAAGGAAAGAGACTGATGATGTGTACCGTGGTAGATCCATCATGGTCCAGGGCAGACCGTACACCCAAGAGTTCTTGGTCAACACAAGTTAGACTAATTTTTTTAAGTAGAAATAGAAAGAACGTGAGTGTGGGTGGATATGGAATGGGTGAAGATCTGCGACGAGTTGGGAGTTATAAGCACAACTGAAAGTAGGAAATTCTCCAAGAATTCATAAAACTATTACTTAAAATGACTGTCATATGTGGCCACATCATATAAATATTGATAAAATTGTTGGGAGCTGTGAACCCGCCAGATCCTGAATTTCTGGTAAACAACTTGTAATGCTTGTAGCTGCTCTGAGCATGAGACCCTCAGAAGTTCCTGATGGCAGGAGAGTGGTTTCTGGTGGGTTTGGCTGGGGCATGGCTATCAGTTAAGGATCTTTATATAAGTGGCTCTGATACACAATAAATGTGGATTCCTGCACAAGGATGACCCATATGTCTGTCTCTCTCTCTCTCTGTCTGTGTGTCTTTGTGAGTTTCAATCTCCAGTCCCTTGCCCAGTTCACAAACTGTATAGTAGCACATAGAGCACAGACAGGCGTGGTGCGCTACAAAAATAAAGCTAGAAGTACAAACAATCAAATTGTGCTAATATTTTATTGGGTGGTAGATAGGAAAAATTTCCTTATCTTTAAAAGCATACTTTGTAATTACAAAACTCGAGGTCATGATTCTGTTTTTTCTAAAATTCCTCCTACATTTAGAGTAAGACTATAATAATCTTAAGGCTGCCACATCAAAATTTGATGATTTAAACTTACTTTGGGTAATATCACTTTAATAAAAATTTTATACTAATTTACTTACATGGTTTATAATCTATGACTGTATCAAACTTTTTTAAAATAATGGTAAGAGAAGGCTAGGTTACTGAGATGAAATTAAAATGAACAAAATCAAAGTTTTAAAATATTTACAGATGTATAAAAATAGCATGCATTTCACATTGGCAGTGATACAGAACATTTTAAAACTGAGTTCCACTTTAAGTAATTAATTGTACTTGATTAACAAGAATGATGTTGGAAATTACTTTACATCGATCTATTTTCCTTGATATATTTGCAATTTGGTGCCCTTGGGGGCGAATGCTTTTAGGATATTTCAGCTTTAATTATAGTTACTATAGTTGGAAATTTGAGAAAAACCTTGATTTCCCAACAGATGGCATTCTACAAAACTGATGCTTTAGCTTGACTGTCTGTGACCACCTTTTCCATTCTTGATATCTATATTACAAAATGATCTAAAGCGTGACATAAACTCTGATCAACTTATAGTCTTTCAATTTGATGCTCAAAAGTGTAACAAACCAAAATTAAAAAATATAACACCGGCTTTTTCCCAGTTTGAAAAGTCACTGGACAATGCTTTATCTTCTTTTAGACAGGTAACAAGTATGTCGCAAGGCTAGAAGTAAACACAGGTAACCGCAGTGAACTCTCCCCTCTGCTGAGAAATCTCTGATTTCACTTTAATTAAAGCTGCTGAGTGTCGAAGGATGTGAAATAAAAGGAAGGCAGAGTTGGGTAGAGTACTGGATAATTCTCAGTGTATTGACAAAAGCACCAGAACAGCAGGCGTTTTGATGAGGAAAATTTAGCTTACTAAAACACTTAAAAATATACCATAGGTAATAATCCTGCACCATTAGGAGAATTGATGAGATATCTTAATGGGTATTTTGCTCATCAGTTTTTTAAATTATGCAAAATTGTGTGTCAGGCTTTTATATAATTTGTACAATTAGACACAAATCTTGCTCTTCATTACACGTATTTCCCTTTAATTTTGATATATGCCGCACATTTGAATAACTTGTCCTTTTCAAAACTTGAATATATGTATTCATGTTAAACAGCAAAACTGTAGCAACTTTTTCTTTGTTCCTTCTCTTTTTCCCACCTGAATTTCATCTACAGGAGCTACAGCTACAACATTCTTTTTCATAAGGCAAACCCACAATCTCTTTCTGACCTGACATTTCCAAACCCAACAAATCTATGTGGGTCTACTCCAGAGCTTACAAATTCAGGGTTCCGGCTCTTGTTTCACTTTATTAAGTAAATGGAGTGTTTCCATGATGAGAAATGGAATTTTCTTCCTAATTCTATCTTTTATATAAAATGCCTCTTGGTTCACTGAATACAAACAAATAAAATATCATTGGAGAAAAAAAATGTAATACAAATATAGTAAACATAACTTATGCATACTCTTTGACTGGCAGTACCTATTGCATACAGGAAAAAGTGTATTTCATATGTGTAATAACTTTCACTTTACTTGAGGGAACTTAAGAATATTCATACTATATATACTTCATTAGATGGCGAGTGACTAGTTACAAAATAAGGGGAAAAACTACAGAATGGATTTAGCCATCACAAGTTAGTTATGTGATATTGAGCAATCAGTCTTAATTTCACTCACTGTGATTAAAAAATGCAAAAATAAAATCAAATAATCTCTAAATTCCCTTTATAGATACTTCTAAATTATCAGTTACTTATATAGTCAGGTATTATTTATGTCCGTTCATCTGTTTAACATAAGGCCTGATTATGATTTAGTATCTTCATTTCCTTTCTTATTACAACACAGCCATCTCAAGATAAACTGGATTGAAAAAAGTCATCATAAACACTTTCTGAGATTAAAATTTAATTACAACATTTCTCTTTCCTTCCCTCCTCCATATCTTCCAGATACTCATCCCCACTCTTATTCAAATCATGTTCTCTTTTCCCACTAATTATTATTGCACACACACACACACACGCGCACACACACACACGCACACACACACACACGCACACGTGCATGCTCATGCATATATTCTGAACTATGACCTGCTCAGTACATTTAACACTAGTTGTGTGTAGGTTGTGATCATACATATTTCCAGGTTTGCAATATTGTAATGAGAGATTGTGTGTTTGTTTTCTATAGTCAATTCATTATAAAACATGTTAGGTTCACTTTATCATAATACTCTTTTTGGCCATGGTAGATTCTGAGCTAACTTCTATAATTACAGACTTTAGTTTACCAATACAATTTCAAAAATGTATATTTCCATAAAGAGTAATCTCTTCATTGTCCTTTGTTTGTATCCACTTACTAAAAATGTTACTTGTAAATTACTTTTATTATATTAAGTCTTCTTTTGTGCACAATTCACCAAGCATATAGTGAGTATAAAATATTTTATGTAAAGGTAAATGGGAGGATGACATGTGGCTTTGATTTTGATTACTAAATGGACTTAGGGGAGAAAATGAGAAATAGGTACAAAGTAATAACAACAAAAGTAACAAAAAATATTGCCAGAAAAATCAGAGACACAGAGTTACAAAGTGACTATGTGAACTCACATCTCTGAAACTGAACTACAATGAGCAGGATATCCTTATATTAAACATAACTGCAATCATTTAGAAGTGGTGTGTTCTCTCATAAATATACGAGAAACATAAAACGCATATTTTAGATACTAAATAAATGGGGATGATACATATCCCTCAAGTTTTTGTTGTATCTGTTTATATGTGTTGAAGATCATCATATCCTTTGTATAATTAAAACATCCCAATTGTATGTGTCCCCAAGAATTTATAAATGATGTGCCCATTGTTTAGAGTACTTTATTATTAATCCTTCTATTCTCATATATATGTATATATATATATCGATCAAAATTTAAAAATATTTATTAGCTTTTGATGCATTTCTCATTTATTCAAAGATAGGAAGAATTATATTAAACTAAAAATATCCACACAGCAAAAGAAATGCTCAGCAGAGCGAAGAGACACCGAACAGAATGACAGTGACTATTTGTAAATTATACATATCAAGGCTTAATATACATAAAATAAGCACAGTTCAATCAATGGGAAACTGTGGTGTCCATTTGTGAGAGTCTAGGAATGGAAGGGAGTGAGAAGAGTTAGACAGGCAGATTCTCGGGGTGTGGTGGAGTGGTGGATCACGGGTAACAGTAAACCAGTGTGCGTGTCAAAAAGAAAGGATTTTAAATTGTTTCACCATAGATAAAGAATAAATCTACGAAGATGTAGATACACATACCTGGACTTGAATACTACATAATGAGTACCCATGTCAAGTTTCTAATACCCCTCCATTATTGTGAACAATTGATATGAACTAAACTTTTTAAAATAAAAGATACCAGAGAATTTAGAATAGAAGAGATATGATGTAGTGTGAATTAAAGCAAAAGAATAACACTATAGATTTAAAATTAAAATGAGGGACTGGTGGAATGGATCAGCAAGTAGAGGAACCTGCTGCCAACATTGATGACCTGAGTCTGATAATGGCTACCTGGAATCCACACGGTAAAAGAACAGAGCCAGTTACCTTCAGGCATGTCTGTCTTCCACATACACGCTGTGGCCAACATGCATTCACATCTATACACTCAGACAAAAAGCTAAAGGTAATTAAATATAGAAAAAATTGATTTTAAGTGAAATTAAAATGTCTCTTCAGAAACTGGATAAAATTCTGCCTTATGAAATGCACATAATATATATTCATCAATTCTGCAAATTATCAGCTCTCACTTAGGTTAAAAAATGGACTGAAAGTTATCCATAATTGAGATTAGTAAGTTATATCTTATTGTTACTGGTTGAAATTTAAATTTAAGGCAGATCAAGGATTCCAAATGTAACAATTAGAAGTTATTTACCATTTTCCAGTTTTCCAAGAATGAAAGTTTTCATTGTCTATGATTTTTATCTTACCTTGGGGTCTTCAAAAATGTTCATATATATATTATATATAACTTATTGTCTAGTCTTGAACAAAGCCTGGATTCTCTTTTAAATTGATTTTTATTGAGCTCTACATTTTTCTCTGCTCCCCTCCATGCCTCTCCCCATGCCTTCAACCCTCTCCCATGGTCCCCATGCTCCCAATTTACTCAGGAGATCTTGTCTTTTTCTACTTCCCAGGTAGATTAGATCTATGTATGTCTCTCTTAGGGTTCTCATTGTTGTCTAGGTTCTTTGGGATTGTTATTTGTAGACTGGGTTTCCTTGCTTTATGTTTAAAAACCACTTATGAGTGAGTACATGTGATAATTGTGTTTCTGAGGGTCACCTCACTCAAAATGATATTTTCTAGCTCCATCCATTTTCACAGGCTGGATTCTTTAGAACACCTCATCAAATACATTCCAAAGCCATATAAAAAGAACCATTCATGTGGTGACTATTTCAAAATGCAAGTTTTTTTCAAAATGTACAAAAGTATTTATATTGAGGTTGAGGTTATTATTATATTGAGGTTAATGATACATATTAACTTTGAGGACAAGCTTTTGTTTGCCAAAAGACTTAAAATACCTAAAAAAATATCCAATTTTAAAGAAACTAATAGATCAAGAATATTTTAACATACTATGTTGAAACATAGTATTCCAATAAATGCTTAAGTTTATTTTTCTAACAAAGAGGAATTGTCATATTCATTTTGTCTAATTTTCCAAATATGTTCAGTTTATTGGTTATACTCTCATTGGAGAAAATAATCAGCCTTATAATTTTATTTTCTATGCATAATACAGTAAATTTTAAGAGTGTGTATTGAAGGGATTTTTGGGAATGTTTGAAATTTAACACATAAATGTACTTGTTTTATAATTTATGTAATATTAGGCACTACTGATTTTATGGGTGTTCCCTTCCAACTTCCTTGGAAATAAATCAAATGTTTCATTGTCCAAGTTGGATGGAACAGCTATTTATGATCCTCTTTCTATACAATGACATGCCATAGATAAGAAAAATCTAATCTGTGTACCAAATTTTACATTTGAAAATTGCCCAAAATAATGAATCCTAAAACACTTTCTATGAACTCTCTGTTTGAAAACTCTTCTCCAACCCAATAAATATACTTATGGAGGCACAAACCAAACAAATTAAACCTCCCATTAAAATCACAAGAGACATTTTTATTCTCAGTATAACATTGCATTTTTCACACAAAGGCATTCATTCACCCTCGTGGCCTATAAAATTCCAGACTCAAAAGGGCTTCAACTTCATTAAACATGTTACAAATGGTTCTAAATATTTTTCTATTGCTTCCTCTTAGACGTAGATCTGACTAAGGAAATAAATAGACAATTAATTCAAACTATTAAAAGTGTATTTATATGCTTTGAATTATAGTCATTTCAAAATTCCCTTCACAACTGACATACCATCAATTTTACCTGACATTATTTTTCGCAGGACACGAAGCTGCACGTCCAGATCTTGTGTCTGTGTTTAGGTGTCATTATTGTCTGTTTTGCTTTGCTTTTCCAATGAAATTGTGGTAACCAGATGAGAATATTTGCAATACAAGTAGTTTTGGATTAGAATGCATTCGATTGATGAAACAGGAAAAGAAGACTAAAGATAGCTTTTGTGCTCACGTTATCATTAGCTAGATTTCCACAATGAAGAATTTACCCTTAATATCAAAAACAATTCTTTGAAGTGGCATAGAAAACTATTCTTTTTTTTTTTTTTTTTGGTTTTTCAAGACAGGGTTTCTCTGTGGCTTTTTGGAGCCTGTCCTGGAACTAGCTCTTGTAGACCAGGCTGGTCTCGAACTCACAGAGATCCGCCTGCCTCTGCCTCCCGAGTGCTGGGATTAAAGAAAACTATTCTTAATCTTACATCAAAAAAATTATTTTGTATATGACACATGGAGGTTTTAGTTTCTCTTGAAGTACCTAAACATATTAACCCTTACAGAGCCAAATTCCTGAGGCAAAATTAGAATTAAAAGTAATTATCAAACTATTACCTTCAGAGAGAAAAGGGCTATACACTTTATTAACCCATAAGTTATCCTGAGGAGTTTTCACATTCCTACAGATATTAGTTTCTGCGAGAAATATATTTTTTCAAGAGGTAGTTGGGAGCTGTTTTAGTTGATTTATGTTGTCCAGCTAAAATGAAGTATTGACTCTAAGCTAGAAAAGTAATCCCATTCATTAAAGAGCTAAGTCCTGAGACTATTTAAAGAAGAAAATGATTTGCAATTGCCTCTCGCACACAATAGCAGAGGCAAACTTTGGCAAGAGGTGGTGTATTCCATATTATCATAGCTCTACAGACCTGGAAATTATCACACACTCATTTATCTTAGCAGTTCATAAGTGTTATAGTCTCTGCAGAAAAAGACTGTCTGTATAGTTTTATTTTCACTAGGAATAGTAGAATATATGAATATATTATAGAATCATAATTGATAAGACAATCGACAGTATTTCATTGAAGAAGAAAGAAGGAAACATTTTAGAGTTTGCTTCAGTTTCTTTACAACAGCATCATTTGTTCTTGTTTAGCCCATATGGTATTTCTCAGGAATCAGTAAAACACCAGTTAGTGTGATCTGAAATGAATTCCCAGAAGATGCGCTTTGCGTCAAAGGCACAGGGTTGGAGGAAGCACTATGTCTTTAGAAGTCCCTGAGGTGGCATAGATGGAGGACAAGAAGCAAACTTATTTTAGTTCTGGAAATTATCATATGGTAGAGGAGTAAGCAGCATTCTGCTGCAGTCCTGGATGAAGAGAAAGACAGTGGTGACCACTTTCCCACTCCATAAGCCCCTCAGTGGAAAGCATCCCCAGTTGCGTGCAAGCTGCCTAAATGATTAAAAGAACTGAACTGTAAAATATGTTTATCCACACAAACATTTTAGCCCCTCTATGACACCAGGTAACAATGAAGGAGGATAACTAGCCAGTAAACAGAAGGTAAAATCGCACTGCGTAAGGGATTACAATAAAGGTCAATACCTTCAACTTAAGTTGCAGTTCAGGAGACAGCAAATTTCACAACAACATGGAAATCATATCATCATGTCAATTTACTTATCCAGCATGAAAATATCATTTAGCAAGATAAATGTTACCTACCCTATCTTTGTGCTTAACTTATGCTCTTAATAGAATACTTCTGGAAAAAACTAGCTTTAAAACTCCTGGTAAGATTTATGTCTTCTACCTCGGTTTTCATCATTACATACATACACTGTCAATAGTGCTTTCAGCTTCAAATCTTCAGAGGGTCTAGACAATAAAAAAAATTGAACAGATAATAATAAAGAAAATCTAGAGCTAGCAAATAACCGCATATGCCTTACTACAACATTGTGTTTTTCCTTTCAGGAGCACTCCATTCTAAAGTATGTTATGAACATGGAACAATTTTACAAAATACTGGTTTCTGTGCTCGAAGACCACTTGAAGGAAATTTTCCAGTTACTAGGCCAAAGTGCTGTAATTTCAATGAAAAGTCACACAGCAGTGCTAAAATGATTCCTGAGCCTTCATCATTGTCATATTAATGGTGAATTCTGTGGTGAAGTAACCTGAATCAGTGACGTTGTGTACATGACCATAGGAAATGACTTCTGTGAGTCAATTTTCTAATGTGTGAAATTGGGTATCTCGTGCATGCATAGACAGCGAGAAATTAGGATGGTCCCAGATAAATAATATGGAACTCAGAAAATAATGGCATTGTTATGGTCCTAAAACTAAACATGGTTAGTATTATCCTAATACTAAACATTTTCAATTTTTAACAGCATAATGTTAGATTTGTGCTTATAATATTTGTATCTAGCAGGAGAGTGGTGGCACACTCCTTTAATCTCAGCACTTGAGAAGCAGAGGCAGGTATATATCTGGAGTTCAAGCCGAGCCTGGTCAACAAAATGAGTTCCAGGACAGACACCAAAACTACATAGAAAAATCCTGTCTCAAAAAATCAAAAAAATGAGTTGTGTCTATCCTCAAATACATAAAATTTAATATATATCACAAAAGGATCTGCATCAAAGGTAGGTTTCATACTCCAAATGAAAATATAAGACATGCCATATAGTAAAAATAGAAGCGTGTCTCATGAAGGTTTTTATTTTATACGCTTGAGAAATTAAAACTATTTTAAAAATGTCTATGGCAGCTGCACGAACATGTGAGTAGGATTTACAAAGACATTTAAAAGACCTTTTATTATTTAGCAAAAAGTTTTTAAATATTTTGAGCAAATTAGACAAAATAACAATTTAATTCTTCCAAACATTACCCTAACTGATGAAGTGAAAAGGGTAGGCTACACCGACTAATTTCTTGCTGAGATATAGCAAGATCCCACTGAGTAATTATCCAGAAGAAGTGGTATTCTGTAGGGAAGCTGAGAGATCAAACAAGGACTTCTAGTGAGAGATGTTATGCCAAAATAAGGAGCCAATCAATGGCAGTCATTTAGCTAACTGAAATCACTTCAAGTTGGCCAGTCTTACTAAAAAATAATTGCAGCCTTGAAAGGGTAGAAGAGATGATGGCTATCCCAAGAGGAAATCAGCATGGAAGACACTTGTGAAAGTTTGAAGCCCATTTTCAAAGATGCAACATTTTTACAAAAAGCAACTGAAGAAAATACCCTATTGCTCTAAGAATCAATTTGCTACTGGGAAAGAAATGTAGTTAGAGGGTTCTTATCGATTCTAAGATGTTTCCATTTCAAGAAGACACATGAAACAGAACAGATTTGGATAGTTACTGCATGACCTCCCTCACTAGCTAGAGTCTGAGGTTCTTGATGATCAATAACCAAGACTTTGAGATTCACTTACGTGGCAATAATATAGTATAAACTTCTCAAAGAATTTTCCCTGAGTCTACAAGCAGCAGCCCCTATGCAGACATCTGGAGCGCCATCTGTGGATATCTGGACAAAACAAGTAGGCGTCCTCACATGTCTGTGTCTCGCTTTCTGCCACAGACTGACATTAGTTCCAGGGACTGGCAAGGGATCTGCAGTTGTGCAATAGCTGTAGACGTTCTCACTCAGGTTCTGATGATTTTCAGACAAAATGCCAAAATGAAGTTACATTGTTGGCAACCAGAAACTTTCATTTCCTACTCTCTATGCTGAAGGTTTAAATGAGGCTGGCCCTATACCTGCTTCCAAGGACATAAGTCCCTTATTGAACAAAGGACATCTAAAAATGACCCAGTTGGATAAATGATGAAAATGGTCACTAAAAGGGTCACTGTGTTTCCAGTAGTATTTACTAATGCTGTAGAAATATCAGACACTGAAAACCTAAGACACCACAGACATATATTCTTCCATTTGCCATTTGTTGTAGTACAAATACTTTAACTCTTTTGTTAGGAGAAAATATATAATATATAATTGCTATGCTCCAAAGTCCAAAGCATCTTCTGAGACTCAAGGCAACCTTGATTTCACTGTCTCATGGTTGCATCTTAACAAGTTTTCTTCAAGTGTATGAAATGTTTTGTGTTGCTTAGGAATTTTTTCTTTTATGTCTTAAAACTAATTTGGTAAATTGTAAAAAATTCCAACTTCCTGGTATGGTCCAAAAGGACCCAGAATTTTTCTACAGGTTCATAAGTGTTAATAATTAATAAATGATTTCCTGATTCGGGTGGCTTGAGGTCAAAAGCAATGATTTAAATGAATACAAATAAATTCAGTGATTGTAATTCCAATATTTAGGTCTCTTTAAAGAGCAGAGATAAAAAGACATCGGTATGTGTAGACTGACTCAATGTGGATACTGTCCATTAGGCTGGCATCCACTGGGTTTCAGTTCTCATTATAGATGGGTACAGAATGCTTTGCAATTTTGCACATTTTAGGACATAATTTTACGATGACATGTGGCCCAAATACTGCTACAATATTCAACTGTGTAGACAAGAGAGTTTCCAAAACACATACACACAATATCTGGTTACATATGCAAATGTACTGTTTGACTTCAGTATGCTTTATGATTTTACACATGTTAGCAAATTGTTCCCTGTTGTGTGAGCCAAATATTTCATCTAGATTCAACTATGTAGTAAAGTGGATTTCTAATACACACACAATATTGGTTCCCATACTATAATGAGCAAAGGCTATGTTTACTTGTTTCCTCTGCTTGCTTACAGAGGAAAATTACACTATTAGACCAGCTAGAAAACAAGTAAACTTTATTTCCCATAGCAGAATGGTAGCTGAAATTCAAGTGTATTAGATCTTTGCACAGACTTTTAGAAAATAAGTGATTCCAGTATTTAAGAATTTCTGTTAGCTAGGTAAAACTGTCTGTATGCCATACACCCTTTATTTACAAATTTTATGTTGAAAAAATGTAATTGTTCCATAAAGAAAAAAATAATCTAAGTCTTAATAATACTTGCTGGTAAAGGTGACTTAAAATTAGCAGTCCCTGATAAAAAATTTATTATTAAAATTATTAGACAAGCTTGTAAATCAATAATGTGTACACTTTTAATAATGTTTACTTCTTTTGGTTAAAATTTAATATAGTGTTTTAATATAAATGTTAATAATTGATATGTGAAGAAATCATTTTTCATGGAAAAACTTCATTATTCAAACAAATAGAGCCTTCAATAAGATAATTCAGTCTGAGTCAGTAATGGACCAGTTACAAATTGGCGGTAAACAATCCTCCAGTTGGGACCAAGAGAATTTACCAAAGTGTACAAGTAGATGAATTATGCAAAATCTACTACTCTAATGTGAGCAGTTGCAAAAATAATAAAAAGAGCTAACAACTCATGTCTAATTAGTCAAAGAGACAAGGGACTACTTCAACACTCCACGCAAATGGTTGCTAACAATCCTGCAGACTCCATTCATGTTCACTCTAATGGCAAGGCAATAAAAATGTTGAGGATGCTTTTAAGCAGAATGTACTTATCTGTTGGCACATTGAAATTCTAAAAAGTTTCCAGAGATGTCTATAAAAGTGAAAGTTTTCTATTAATGATGAAAATGTTTATCCCTTGGAAGGGATTTTTATGTCATCTCATTTCCTTGTGCCAATGATAAAAATTTATTCAACAGTTAGTGTTGGTTGTATTCCAGCAGCTATTTTGTCTCCATAATGTGTGATGCAGAAAGCATTAACTGGCTTCCCATGAAGCCTTTGCAAGGGGCACTGCTTATCCCTCAACCTGATAGTCTGGAATATGAAGGGGAGATCCATATTTTGCTTGTTTTTAATGTGCTGGTTCAAATCCAGGGCCTACATATGAGAGGAGTATGTTCTACCACTGAGCTATACTCCAAGCACCCAGAAGTGTTTCTCTTCTTTTAAAATTGAATTACTGGATTAATTATTTAAATAGTTCAGTTGAGACAAAGAAAAATAAAACATTTGTATAGTTCATTCACCTCAGATAGGAATAATTGTAGCCATAACTTCCAAATTACCAGAGTGAGATCTCACTCACCTATCCTGGGTACTCTAAACACACACAGCTGATTTGGTTGGTGATTTTAAGAAATACAATCAAAGCCTGATATTTCAAATTACTATGGAAATTATCTAGGATTTAAGAAGAAAAAAAACAAGGTAGGGAAGGGAGGTGGGAGGGAGGGAACAGCTGAGGGAAGTAAAAAAGGACACTGCATACTTCTTTCTTTCTTTTAGATATACTTTAGAAATAATTCAGTTACTGAGATGTCCAAGGCAATGTCATTATAATCAACATTTTTATCTTATGTTTGAAAACGCAAAACATTCAATGAGTGATATTAACTGAGCTGTGCAAAATAATTTCCCTTAGTAGATAAGGAAAATAATATATAAATTGAAAGGCAGGTAGACTGATAGACAGACATGCAGACAGACAGACAGACAGACAGAGACAGACAGACAGACAGAGACAGACAGACAGACAGACAGATAAATAGGTAGAGAGAGATCTATAGATAAATACATAGGTAGCTAGATAATACATAGATACATAAATGAGGGCATAGAAAGTATTTAAATGTGATTTGTTTGGATTATTATTTATACACACATACATGCCTTCTAATCTGTCACATAAATTTTGATTACATACATTATTCACATTACAAATACTTTCTAGATGGAACATGGTAAAAACTAATATATTTCAACATGTGTACTTTATTGTATTTCAAATATGCTCTTCCCAACTTGGATTTCTCATTTTATTTTTATAAATTAATACTCTTATTAATTGAGGACTTTTATCCAATGTATTTTGAATATATTATCCCTCAGTCTCCTCTAACTGCTCCCAAATCTATCCCTGATTATAACGATCTTTCTTATTAATAACTCATATAATCCAATTTATACTGGGCAAAAGTTCAGTTTGCTTAGAAAATAGAGCCCAAAGAGGGACATCTTTAAATCAACAGTAAAATC
This sequence comes from Arvicola amphibius, assembly GCF_903992535.2. NCBI lineage: Eukaryota > Metazoa > Chordata > Mammalia > Rodentia > Cricetidae > Arvicola > Arvicola amphibius. Next base: position 9,780,079 of record NC_052055.2, on the reverse strand, counting down.
TGTATTGCAATGTAAAATATTAATCAATTTAAGAAAGAACCTACAGAAAGGGAAAAATCTTTACTAACATCTGACAGAGACAGAAGGTTAGTGTCTAGAATATATAAAAAGATGAAAAGAAATAATCAAACAATTCAAAAACAGAATTAAAATTTAAAAATAGAATAAACAGAACAAAGATCACTGAGAAGAAGTCCAAATTGTTAAATATGTTTAAGAAGATGCACCATGCTTAGCCATCTTGGAAATATGAATTAAATCTATTTTTAAATTTCATCTTAACCTATTTAGAATAGATAAGATTAAAAAAATTAAGAGCAACACATGCTGCCAAGGGTACTGGGAAAGCACAGCTCTGTCAAAAGAGTGAAAATTTGTATTTCTCTTATGGAAATCATTGTGATAGTTCATAGAAATATAAGAAATAGATCTGTCTAAGATCTTGATATAATACTCTTGGTCATGTACTCAAAGTACTGACGTATAGATGGAAGATTCTGTCTCGCCCAGTCCCACATCCATTTAGTCCCAAATAAACACACACAGGCTCATATTAACTATAAATTGTTTGACATATTGCTCACACTTATAACTAATTAGCTCTTACAACTTAAATTTACACATAATTCTTGTCTATGTTTAGCCACGTGAATTGGTACCTTTTCTCAGTCAACCATTCTCGTCATCCTTTCTCTGTGTCTGGCTGGTGACTACTCTCTGTCTTTCCTCTTCCCAGAATTCTCCTACTCTGGTTATCCCTCCTATACATTCTGCCTGGCTAATGGCCATCCTGCATTTTATAAAACTAATACAAGTGACAAATCTTTACAGTGTACAAGAGCATTATCTCACAGCATTTCCCCTTTTCTGCAAGAATTCTGAATCTAATCTCCTTTGTTTAGCTTCTTTGCCTGGTCACTATCCATAACAACTTGTAACCAACACTCTAAACAAAGACAAGCATCCATAATTTATTTTGGGAGGAATGTGGTCATAGTTTTCTAGGCTCCTTCCTCCTGATTAGGGGTGCTGATCATTCTATGAGGACCCAAAGAAAATAGGATTATGATCAAGTCCTGAATGGAGTATTCTGTGGGGCTGTATTACCTCAGCCAGCAGTGTTGACAGCGAAACTAGACTAAAGGTAGGAGTTCTGGTTGCTCCTAATGCTTTTCTAGAAGAACCTTGGCAAATTTTTTATATTAGACATTAAAAACCGAACTTACTTCACCATACTGTAATTTTGTATTGAAATTAGAAAAATTAACAACACCAACAGATTAAAAGATATAGAATAAAGTTGTTTTGTTTGTTTGGTTATTGGTTTTGGGTTTTTTGTGTGTTTGGAGACAAGGTGTCACTCTGTAGCTCTGGAGCCTGTCTTGCAACTTTCTCACAGAGATCCACCTGCCTCTGCCTCTCAAGGGCTGGAATTAAAGGCATGTGCCACCACTGCCAGGAGAAAGTATTTTTCTTGAAAACTAGAGATCAGAAATGGAGAGCTCAGGTAAAGAAAATTCTAAATCTAAGAATACCCAGGCAACAAATATCCAAGAAACATGGGAGACTATAAAAAGACCAAAGCTCTGAACTCAGGAGAACAAATATAATATTCTGCACTTACAAGACTAAAGTACAAATTTCATATGTAACATATTCTTATTTTTAAATGGTCATTGCTTTTCATCCCCTTGGATTGATCTAAAGTAACCTTACAAAATCAAATTGTGTGTCTGCTTAATCATTATTTTAAAAAATAAGTATTTGGTATGAAGAGATGATAGATAGATAGATAGATAGATAGATAGATAGATAGATAGATAGATAGATAGATAGATGATAGATAGATAGATAGATAGATATAAGGTCTACTTAGCTAGGTGACAAGGGGAGAAATAATTCAATCCAGTTTACAGAAAGCCTAGATACTATACTTATACTTTGGGTCTGTGAAACAGAAACAAATAATGTTGACCAAGTGACAAATCTGAACATGTAGCAAGACCCAGTAAACGCCAGATGAGAAGAAGAACTTGTTTGATTCAGGATCTGTTCCTGTTCTTTTTTTTTTTTGGTTTTTCGAGACAGGGTTTCTCTGTGGCTTTGGAGCCTGTCCTGGAACTAGCTCTTGTAGACCAGGCTGGTCTCGAACTCACAGAGATCCACCTGCCTCTGCCTCCCGAGTGCTGGGATTAAAGGCGTGCGCCACCACCGCCCGGCTGTTCCTGTTCTTGATTCATGTTAATGGTTATATGTAAAAAGGTAAGTTTGAATAAAGAAGACATAAACTAAGATTTGATGCCTTCATACCAGTAAGCTAAGTGGAACTGAAGGTATTATATCTGTGTTTCGGACAAGTTCTACTTCTAAGCACTATGGTTTAAAAATAATCTCATATTTAAGAAAACCACACACATACTTTTCTTTGGATTTTACCTGACAGGATTTACCCCAATGTCAGCAAGCCTTTTCTAAGTCATTTTTTGAAGAGCCTTGAATATAAGTTTAAACAATATAGTTAGGAAAAAGAACAAAACAGGTTGTACCTCCAGAAAAAAAAATATGCTTAACTTTTGGAAAGGGTACAATATAAAATATATGGACAGGATCTGTAATACCTAGGAACAGCATGTAAAAGACTAAATTAAATGATACGAGCAAACAAGCATACATTCAGAAAAGCTGGCTCTTCAAACATGACATCTTCATACTAAGTCATTGAAGAACATATAAGAGATGGCATTAATGGAATTGTTTATATTTAGTTGGATCATGACAATCCACCTAATAATATAAACTGTGAAATAGCAGAAAAAATCCATTATGAGTTTATTTAGTTATCTTTCAAAACTTATATTAAAATGTGGGTCTCAGTAGTATTACTACTTTGGAAAATCATTTTATTTTTACAGTTCTCAAAGTATTTAAAAAGAAATTATTATTCTGTTAGTAATATGATGATTTGAACTAAAATATGAATATATGCATACATAACAATTATCAGAATGTTAGAGTATAAACCATGAGTGTGCCATGCTCCTTCACCATTGACTATATGTTTAAAAATTATGTTTGATTTTTCTGAAAACAAATAGTTTATTGATACTATTGAATTAGTTTAAATTTTGAAAAAATAAAAAGGCTATTACTACATCTCTAGAAGACAGCCCTGACCACGCCCCCTCTGTTTCTTTCTTTATTGTGGACTTTTCCAGGTGCTGGAGGCTCTATCTCTTAACCACAATAAAAACCTTCCCCCTTGGGAAAACAATCCAAAACAAAGGATCATAAGAGGATGATAGCCCTAGCAAAAGGGAAGGTCTGAAAGGAAAACAGAAACCTGAATAAAGCTTCATGGACTCGGAGGAGGATCGTCACAGGATCCCTGCAGAACACAAAGCTGAGCAGCCAGGCACACAGCAAAGCTTTGTCTAAACAAAACCAAACCAACCAGAGCTTAAGAATTACAATTGAGACAGTACTTCAAACATGGATCTTTAGAACTGACATGGTTTTTATTGTTCACTACCAAATCACTCTGGATTTTCTACACAAGCTCATAAATAGTTAACCTATTAAAAGGGCCGAATAATAACTGTATAGCATTTAAAATGGCACATGAAAAAAAAAAGTTGTCAGACATTTTAAAAGCAAACTGTGGAGACAGGCAGGATGCTTGTCCTTCTCTATCTCTTTACATGTGTTTACTCATCTCAACTTGCTCTGCACCTGCTCTGTGTATGAGACCAGCCTCTGATTCCTGTGAAATTGAAGTGTTTCATCTTCCACGCACATCTTCCCAGATCCTGAATAGCTCACATCCTAATACTCTAATTCTCAAAGGCTTACAGGCTGCACTGATATCAGAGGGTCCTTATGAAAGAAACATCAAGGACCATCACAGATGACAGACTCAAATTATGAAATGAGGTGCCCGTGTGACTTGAGATTCTGTCATGGTCTATCGCATCTGGGTTACTCCTTTCATGCCTTATCTAGGACAGAATAACTAAGAAGCAGACACCACTAACATGCATTTGTCACTAGGGTCTCTGACCTGTGTCATTTACTCTTAAAAAGCGGGATTGATGCAGACACTCACACTGCTTTAATGACAGGTTGTAATTGTCCTCTTTCATTGGCAGCTGAAAAAAAAAATCTGGTGAGCTGGGAAGCTTGAAGCAGCATTTAATTTCTAAAATAAGACTTTTACCAGAATAACAACACTCAACATGTAATAGCAATGCCAACCTCCTCCACTGTTTTTCTTTTCCATTTGTCCTTTTGTTAGAATAAAAGTGGCTTAGAAACTCAACTTCAGTCTGTGTTTCTATCAAATTATAAATACCTAAATATGTTTTAGGGGCTGCCAATGGCACAGACTGGAGCATGAACTGTGCTGTTAAGAAAAAAAATCTAAACAAGCAAAGAAGTTTTCCCATTACATCTATTTCCCAGCGTCTTAGAAAGTTAGATTCACAAAAGGAAGCACTGATAATTTGTGATTTCCTACATTGAAGTTATTGTGTCCTACATAAGGTCAGAGGGGATAGAAATGAATGTTTAGGTTCAGCCAATTTTTCAATAATTGTTTAAGTTTACGGTATTGGCATGTTAATTTCATTCTTTGGTTAGAGGAAGAATAACGATCAAACAATATCATCTTTCTAAGTAGGACAGACTATATAGTTTCTAATGGAAATGTGCTGATATTCCATTATACAAAACTTATAGCAGCATAATTAAAATGTTATTGATTCAAGTGATAACTATTATCAGCACTTTCTTTTGCCTCTGAAGCAAAACTTTTTAAAAAGTAAGTACCTTTAAACACATCACTGAGTTGTGGGGTTTCTAGCACCAAATATTTGAACTGTTATCTAAAACACAGTCTAAAGTGAAACCTTGGACTGATATCTAAAACATAGTCTAAAATGAAACACAATCTAAAATGCACTTTGGCTTTATGGTTTTATTATAAAGTATTTAGTAAATAAAATGGAAAAGCAACGAGGAAATCATGGATAATTGTTGGGCGTAATGATTCAATTCTTGAAGACCAGGACGAACTCTGAAACAGTGCATTGAGCTGCTCTACTTTGAACCCAGTTAACAGCTCAAAAGGAAGATCGCCATGTGCCACACACTCAGCATGGTGTCTTCTTCAAAATCATTTGTCAAGCAACTACACACCACCAAGGAGTGAGTGGCAATGCTTCCCAGTGCTGTACCTTCATTGTCTGTGACCCTCATAGGGGAATTTTAGTACCAAGCAGTCTATAAACACTACCCAGCTCTCTGGTTCCTTCTTTAGGGTCTTGAATTTGCGAATCATAAGTGTGTTAAGATAGTGTCTGCTGACCTTGTGGTCTATGTGCACAACTCATCCCTCCAACATCTCCGTTCTATTAGACTTTAGGCAGATGATGCTTTAGCTCAAAGTTCATTCTTTCAATGGGTGTTGTGCCCTTTCATTTCTGTAGCATAAGCAGGGGGGAATGATAGCCTCATACTTGCTATTTTCATTCAAAGCAGTGTGCCATTTGATACTGACTTCTATTTTCATTGAAGTTGACTTTCAAAATTAACTGTATTACCCACAGCTGACAGGCTAGGATTGCCATTTAAAATATATGTTTGTTGATTTTTGAAGCTCAGGCATCTTTTCCTTATGCTTATGCTCATTCTTGAAGGAAAACAAAGTGAGCTTGGATTAAAATGTAAGCGCTGTGTGATAGTTACTTACATCAGAGTGATAACAAACCTGGTTACATTTATAATTCATTCGTATACATAATGGTATGATTCAAATGGAAGGCTGGCTAGTGGACTTTGAATGCATATCATGTTCTCAGGCCTCACAATGATTGGCATACACGTTTCACAACACCCAGATTATCTTATTATGTCTTCCGTTTGTTTTTTGTTGTTGTTTAGAAATAAAAAGCAAGATCAAATGGGTTATTAAATGATTACTAATTTGATCCCAAAGTTTATCTTTTTAACAGGTCCTGGTTCATGAGCTGTAAAGTCACATTGCTTCCTCAAAATTGTTCTCCTGTTCAACCTACATTCCCTCCTCTTTCTGCTCCTTCTCCCTCTTCCACCTTAGCCTCTTCTTTATCCTTCAGGAATGAAATCCTCCCAGCTATCTACCTTCTTGCCAGAAGAAAAAAGGATTAGGGCTAGAAAAATCAGATAAAAAATAGATATTCACAATGAATCTTAAAAGAGGGTTTCAAGTGACTTCTTAACTGAGAATGAAGGAAAACTGAATATAATAGATTTTATATGAAAATGATATCAAATTTTGTTTTATTTTGTGTCTTGTGAAAGATGAAGCTACTATATTCATAGAAGATGGCCCTTAGAATTAGAAGGCCCTTGTATTATGAGAACGTATGGTATTTATTTGAAGTGTATCTTTCCTACAACAGTAAAACTCTGAATCTACAGATTTCTATCCTATTATTTATAGACACATTGAAAATTTGATAACATCACATAATCTCAAATTAGTCCACAAATTTATGCAAAGTTTTTTCTTACATAACTCATTTTATAAGACATTTTGGTGCCTTCCTTTCATTCAAGTTGAAATTCAACTCGTCATTCTAGGTTCAACTTAAAAATCGATCTAGTAACTTTCCCCTATCATGTAATACAGGCTAATCTCTTATCCATTCATGATTTCATGGAATGTACACTGAGCATCTACGCATATCTTTACAGGCCACGTCTTTACTTGTCATTGTACCTATTCGCACTGCCATTGTAAACAGCATCACTGGTCTCTGAAGCAGCCAAGGCAAAATAATGGAAGAAGAGAGACATAGATGAAGGAACAGTGAAAGCATTAGTACTTCTATTCTCCTCGCAGAGGAATGAAAATTCTTACTCTGTGTTTTCTCCTGAGTTCCAGTTCTCTGACTCTTTAAGCCAAAGATGGTAACAGTGATGGCCGCACTTGAACCTTGCTCTATACCATGCCTGCATCTTCATAAATAACTGTTTGTTAAAGTCATTTAGGTGACCCAATATTTATTCTCCTCTCCCTGTTGCTGGAGGACTGGCAATATATATTGTGTGTGTGTGTGTCTATTGTAGTGCTATAGCATGTTTTAAATAGTTTTATAAACATTTATTTCCCTGTAAATTGTGAATTATTTGAAAAGAAATCTTTTGATTTATAGCTTTGAGCCCAAGTAAGGGTTTTCCATAAATTAAAGTCCCTGATGAATGTGTTTTTTTTTTTTCCTTCTTTTTCAATTTAGAAGATTTACTCTGAAATGTTTGTTCTTCCATCTAAAGATACAGGAAAAGTTCAAATCTTCTTTTGAAGGCAAATATTTATCAGCTTACAGGCTTTGTATATGATGCAATTGTGTGTGTGAGAGAGGGTGTTTGTGTGTATGTGTGTGTGTGTATTGGCTAAAATTACCCAAAGACATTCTTGAAATTATGTAAGCTATCAGTGAATACAGAAAACCTTTAATGAAAGGTCATAGTTATGATTAGACAATCAGTATTGTAAAGATCACTGAATGAAACTTCATGTTATATTCTGTGGAGGGTAAATTTAAATGATTTTCCATGATGACAAAACATAGTCTTGCTCTCCTTTTATTATATGACTCTGACTTGAATGACTTAAATAATCACTGTAAGGAAAGAGAGAATCATGGCAGTTCCTGGTGGTCAGAGTAATGTAAAGATGGAAACAGCTAACTTAAATTTATACCATTGCAATAGATGGCTTTTATATAAACCACAGCAAATTAATATGCCAATTACTTAATAATGTAGAACTTTAATCTTAGATCTGTGTCTTGTCTTACAACATAGTCTTTGAATTTTTCCTTGCAGACACACACACACCACACACACACACACACACCATTTCCAAACAGTCGTTTTATGTTTGCAAAATGTATTAATCTGTGAATCTAAATCTTGATAATACTTTTAGAAAAATAACCCAAAATATTTCTATAGCAGCACAATGAAGAATAAAAAGTGCTATACAAAAGAAGTCAGGAAATAGTCAAAATTATCGGTCAAGTAACTGGCACAGGTGGCAAACATTATGGCAACAAACAGCTAAGTAGTTAGGACAGACTAGGGAGAATAAGACATTTATAATGGTGAAGGAAAACTGTAAAAACTGATAAGATATCTTCTAAAATACAAAATACAATACAAATAAATGAAGCCATAGACAAAGTGCTGCTATGCCTTTGTCTCAGTGACTGGCTTACACTGCTAGTGGCCCTGCTGCTCAGGCCTGAGCCTGAGGAAATTCTGTCCCCAAACAATGGCTTTGTTGCTGCCATTAAAGACATTTTAAACTAACTTCCTATCATTCTAATAAAACTTAATTCAAAGGCTAGGGTGAAAACATGAAGCTCAGAGTGTTAGAGTAGCAACTGGCTAGCTTTCTTCCTTTGGTGGATGCTAGGTACCCTCTCTCCTTACACTGCCTCCCCCCAATAAAACATGCTATGTTCCTCCCTGCTACTTTCTGTCAACTAGTTGCTAACCCGGCGTATCCGAGTCCTTGTTAATTTTATTTAATTAACAATGTAACTCATCTTTATATTTGTAAGCAAATACAGCATAAATAAATATAACATATCTTTTCCAAACTCCACAACATTTCTGTCTCAATAAAAGGAAAAGTTTTAACTTGAACATACTAAAACTATCTGCAATAAAACAGCTATCAAGTAAGAATCCCATGTAAAATATCCAGTCCCTTTGCACAAGGTAAATTTGGAGAAATCATTCTGTTATCTACCTTATCTAGATAAGTACCTACTTTACATTCTATCATAAGTAAGTACAACTTTATAACTATAGTCTTCAACTTCATTAAAGACCTCAGAAGGATATAATGCTATCAAAGTAAACAGCAAATGTAGTGCAAGCCACTTCCAAAATTACAAAAAATAACAGACAACTGGCAGACTGGACAGTCATTCAAGTTTCTTCTGCAATGTTGGTATATCCACATTTGGCCTACAAGTCTAGAATATCTGGCAGACTTTTCTATGAAGCAAGAATTTTGAAGGACTTCCTGACTTGCTTTTGTGCTTTGGCAAAATTCAGCAGTCACTTTCCTTTGTGTCTTGCATATCCAGTTTGGAAAGTATGCTCTCGGTTTCCAAGGCAAGAACAATTTCTTGTCCAAATAACTAGGTTTGTCACAATGAAAGCAAACTCCATATGGAGATCGTTCAATGCCCATCATCCTTTTTGAAGTAGATAGGTTCTGCCAGGAGCAGATGTGCCTCACTCTCATGGAAAGCCATATGTCAACACAACATTTTAAATTCCATGCTCTTTACATCTTTGAAGGTTTGTCATCAGGGGTGTCATCCAAAAACAGAGGGGAACAGAGTCATATCCATAGTCAAATATTAGGCGGAGTACAGGGAATCCTGCAGAAGAGGAGAAAATATTGTAGGAGCCAAAGGGATCAAGGACACCACAAGAAAACTCACAGAATCAACTCACATGGGTTCCTAGAGGTTCACAGAGACTGAATAAAAAGCCAGGGAGCCTACATAAAACAGACCTAGGCATCTGCATATATGTTACAGTTGTGTAGCTTGGTCTTCTTGTGGGACTCCTAACAGGGAAGCAAAGCCTGTATTTAACTCTTTTCCAGCCTTTTGGCAACACTGGGTTGCCTTGCCCCGCCTTAACACATGGGAAGAATCTTAGTCTCAATGCAACTTGATAGGCCATGTTTTGTTGACCTGTCCTTTCCTAAACAGAAATGAAGGAAGAGTGGATTGGGGGTGGACGCAGAGTTGGGATGCGAGGGGCGGAGGAGACTGTGAGAAGAGGAGAGAAGGGAAACTGTGGCCAGGATGTAAAACTACATAAATAAAAATGAAGAGAAAAAACTCAATCATTATATCCCATAGCACTATAGAAAACAAAAAAATATAAAACAATGAACTTAGAAATTTAGATGAGTTTTCAAAGCAAAGTATTGAAGTTAAATGTGTTTAAAGTAAATAGATTGAAGTAAAATGTGAGGGCAAGCAAGTAAATTGACGGAGGAAATATTAATCACAAAGAAACGGATCTAGGAATTGAAGAAATTCTTGGTTAAGTAGAAAAATATTTCAAAAGTAGTAAACTCAATGTAAAAAAAAAAACAAAAACAAAAAAATGTTCATTGAACAAGGTAAGGGTTTAAAGGTTTGATTAAATGGTATTTTTCTAGTAGCATTACTTTGTCACTAAATGACTTCCGTAAAACATAAGTAAGTGACACATGACTCCCCTCGGCCATCTCAGCAGAAACAAAGAAATAGCACTAGAGGCTAGGCTGATTTTCAATAACCTGTGTTGGAACTGTGTTCTAACAGAATGATTTATACACACAACACCTTTAAGTTTTGAGAATCAAGAGACTTTCCCACCATAAACTGTATGCCTGCTTCAACTGAAACAGAAAGAACTACCAAACGAAAGAAGGCAGTTGGACTCACAAAGCTTCACACATAGGACAACTAAACAAAACAAAAGTCTTTTGGAGAATAAAAAAAAAAAATAAAGCTGTCAACAAAGCATGCCACTGCTCATGAGCAAAAAAGGATAAGGTGAACAGTATAGTCATAAACTCAGAGCATTAATTATTCCCAGTTATGGAAACAATATTTACCTAACTGTATCCCAAAATTTCTTGAGATCAATTTTCAGACCTAATGTTGATTAAGAATATTCATATATAGTGCCGTATGTCACAAGACAGAGGGCTTTTTATAATAGATCCACAAATAGAGAGAAAATTTTCACCAGGAGACACCATAGCTAGATTCAAACTTAAACCTGATCCTGAACTTTAGAATACAAGATTTTCATCTGATAATATTTAGATGTGGTGGTTGACACCTTTAATCTTAGCACTAGGGAGGTGGAGACAGGAAAGATTACAGCTTGCCAGAGAAAGGAATATAAGGCAGGAGAAGAAAGGAGTTCAGGGCATTCAGTCTGAGGATTCCAGGAGACAGGATCTTGTCTCCTCCAGTCTGAGGATTTGTAGAGGGAAGAACTGTAATGTCTCACCCCTTTGCTTCTCTGATTTTTCAGCTTTCACCCCCTAATATCTGGCTCCAGGTTTTTATTATTAAGACCTATTAGAATTTGCACTAAAGTACGGAGGCTTTATTTTAGAAGTACACTTTGGAATGGGCTTCAAAACTCTGCATTTTAATGATTTTTGACATGGTCACTCTCTGTGCAAAAAAGAAGTGTCCTTGATGAGGGGTGAGCACTATACTGAATCTGTGGTTATAAGGACAAATGTTTAAATTTAGATAGGAATTATATTGGTTTAGAGAGGCCACTGAATGGCTAAATAGTCTAAATTTTGGTCCTATAAAGACAATAGATGATAGATAGATTAGATAGATAGATAGATGGATAGATAGATAGATAGATGATAGATAGATAGATAGATAGATAGATAGATAGATAGATAGATGATAGATAGATGATAGATAGATATAGATAGATGATAGATAGAGATAGATAGATAGATGATAGATAGATAGATAGATAGATAGATAGATAGATAGATAGATAGATAGATAGATAGATAGATAGATAGACAGATAAATAGACAGACAAACATATATACATATGTATACATATGTATATGTATATATGTATGGAGAGAGAGAGGAGAGAGAGAGAGAGAGCAGAAGTGAGTAGGTCTTGAAAGTGGTATAATTGTGAACCCTGAGGATTTCCTTTGTAAATTGAGATATATAGAAGATAACTTCTCCCTCACAATGATGCCCATGAACTGTGTCTCTTTTAGACTTAGTCAGTCTCGTATAGCACAGGGTGGCCTTGAACTCACAGAGATCCATCTGCCTCTGTCTCCCTTGTGCAGGGATTTAAGGTGTGTGACACCACTTCGTGGCCTCTATGGCTAACTAGTGTGGCTATCTCTGAACTCTGATCTTCAGGCAAACTTTATTTGTTAGATTACAAGGAAAACATCACCACACTGTACCTAAGGCTCAGGGATCACTGCAGAAGAAGGGTGGAAAAATTGTAAGAGTCAGAGGAACAGAGAGCTTGAGCTAAGATAGCGACTCCTAGTAATTTCCAATGGTTCACCCTTCAAGTCTCACTAACATGAGTACCTAAACAGGAACTGAACAAGTACAACAAAACAATAGACATGCTTAACTGGACATCAGGAGGCCTCATTTCTACACAATGAACTACAGGCAACTAAGGTATGCTGAGAGAGGGGAAATAGTCTTCCTCGGGGAAGAGCACACAAACTTCTTATCCAAAACCAAATGATCAGTCCTGGAAACATACATACAAGTAATAATGCACAATAAATACAATGTATATAAATAATATAAAATATATAAATAAATATGTGTAACTACAGTTAAGAAGAAAAGAGTCCATGATTTTCAAAGACAGCAAGGAGGAGTATATGGAGTATATGGGAAGAAGGGTGGAAAGAGAGGGGAAATAGTGTAATTCTATCATAATCTCACAAAGTAAAAGAAATGATTTATTTTTTAAAAAGAAGCCACTAAAGAGATAATTGGGATGTTCAACTCATAAATCCCTTCCGCCACCTCAGCAGAAACAGAAGAAATTATGTGAAGACCCATGGAGGAACCACCTCAATGAGTGAAGGACAGTCATGACAGACACACGAGAACTAGAGTTCCTGGTAATTTTATACCCTGAGCTAAATGCCAGCTTCACCTGAAGTAAACATGATCAGTTGGTGGACAGTCAACTCCACTGAGGGTTATTGGGAGAGTTGGGGTCATACCTTATCTAACTATCATGGTCTTGTAACAGGGCTGAAGGACTTTCAATGTCTGTGCTGGAACAATGCATGGGTAGAATAGAAGAATTCTTACGGAGGAATAGGCCAGGTTAACCCGTCATTGGAGTTGAAAGTGAACATTTCTCAGGTGTTCAAGGCAACAGAGCGGGCCAGTGGATGTTAAGGCAGCAGTGCTAGGGCTGATAAGATGGGTGGTAACACCTGCTGCACAAACCGGAAGACAAGAGGTTGATTCCTGTAGGGCGTATAGAAAGCTGGGTTCAGTAGCTTGTTGCTTTTAGTAGCAACAAGACTATAGAGACGAGTGTGGAGAGACAGTGAAATGAACAAAATATCACAAACATAGAACACTGATGGAAATAACAAGGTCAAAGGAGAGAAGCAACTCCCTGAAAAGTTGCCCTCTGTCTCCACACGCCATGGCACTCAGTTTTATAACATTCAACATCTAGGAGATTTCTATAACTCCAGAATGGAGTTATGTGTTTTTAGCAAAAGGGGTCTTCAAGTTTCCGGTGAGGAAAACACGCAAACTGTAGAATAATCCAAAGCGTTTCCAGTGGGGACAGAGGAAAATCAATCCTGTGTCACTTCACCGTGCTCTCTTCAAAAGCATTTATGTTTTGACTGGCTAATGAAAGATACTAGAAAGCTTTTTTTAGGTTACCTTTATGTGGCAGTCTTTTCTTGTTTGTTGTTAGTATAGCCCTGTCAAAAAGGCACTTGCATCAGCCTGATTCAGTCGGAAAAGGCTCCTAATGTATAAACATCCCAGCCTTGTGGCCAAACTTAATGTAATCTGGCAAAGCTCTTAGGAGAAGACATGGATTGATGTATAAGAGAATGAAAATGCCCCAACAAGTATAAGGGCAAGAGAACAATGGTGGTTAATCTGACTCACCAATCTGGCTATTTTGGGAATTACATAGATGATATATATACATCTGGCTGTGGTTATGAGGGTATTCCCAAGAAAGTTTAACGAGGGAGGGAAAATCCACCAAGAACATGGTTAGCATTGTGTTCTCCTGTCACAAGAATTTTTTCATTGAAGTTGTGTATTATTTTTAAAGTTCCTCACCATTCACAGTGAATATAATTCTATCCTTTTTCTCAAGTATAATTGTCTATTAATAATCTTGTTCTTATATTTATGCTAATATCTCATCTTTGCAAAACATGACTGAGCCTGTGGTAATTTTCACAATGATGTAAAGATGTACTTCATTCCATCTCTATTAAAAATGAGACCTGTGGGGCTGGAGAGATGTCTCAGAGGTTAAGGGCATTGCCTGCTCTTCCAAAGGTCCTGAGTTCCATTCCCAGCAACCACATGGTGGCTCACAACCATCTGTAATGAGATCTGGTGCCCTCTTCTGGCCTGCAGGCATACACACAGACAGAATATTGTATACATAATAAATAAATAAATAAATATTTTTTAAAAAAATGAGACCTATAACAGCAGGTTCAGTTCCCTCTACCTCTACAAGATAAAACTGAACAGAAAAAAAACCTAATGTCAAGAAAAATCTGCATTTTCATAATGGTTAAAATGTGTCATGCTTTTCATCACAGGAAAGAGCTTTAGATGGACAGAAAAGATGCATCCCTATTTCTGACCCTCTTTTCTCTAGGACAGGACTCTAAACTTCTGAGTTGTCTATTTTAGAAACCATTTCTCCTACCGCAGCCAGGATTCAGTAAATACTTCTGGTTGCCGTGGCATATCAACTCAGCTCATAGCCTTTTACTTCACCATTGATGAAATGTAAGTGAGGACTGAGAGGGGATAATTCGCAAAAGTTAGAACCTTATCTTTACCTTGGTTTTGTCATTTCCTAACACATAGCTAGCCTAAAAAACTCCACACCTTGAAGGATTCTATGGAGACATGGAGCCAGGGATTCTAAGTATATTTTGTGTAATCGATTCCAATTTAGGAAGCACGCTGTATTCTTTTCTCTTTTTTTACTGATATCTAAAGTCGTGGTCTTCCCATAAAATAATAAAATAGGACTCTGAAATTATCATCGCAGACATACGCACACAACTCATGGCTGTTCTGTTTTTAGTAGTCATGTCACCGTTCATCCGTAGGAAATTTATACTCCATCTGCACTTTGATGCTTCTGGTATAACTAATTAAGCAAAGATTTCATTTACATCTTTATTCTTTACCGAGACTGCTTATGTGATAGATTGAATGCCAATATGAAGAGCATTCAACAGACTTGATGGCAAATACCAGTGCAATAGATTATAGGCTAAACAGAATCATAGCATGAGGCTTAAGATCAAAAAACTAACCACTAACTTCAGATTGGACATGAGATGAATATTAACTTTACTGAATACTATTGACACTAATTTGGATAAGCTGGTGAAACTTTGAGCCTTGATCTTCAAATAACAATCTCAAAGAATATTTTTCACTATCATATCATCTGCAAATAACGAAAGTTTGACTTCTTCCTTTCCTATTCGAATTCCCTTGATCTCCTTATATTGTCTTATTGCTATTGCTAGAACTTCAAGCACTATGTTAGAGATATGGTAAGAATGGACAGCCTTGTCTTGTTCCTGATTTTAGTGGGCTGGCTTTGAGTTTCTCTCCATTTAATTTGATATTAGCTGTTGGCTTGCTATATATTGCTTTTATTATATTTAGGTATGATTTTTGTGTCCCTAACCTCTCCAAAACATTTATCATAAAGGGGTGTTGAATTTTGCCAAATGCTTTTTCAGCATTTGAAATAATGAAATGATAATATGTTTTTTTTTCTTTCAGTTTATTTATATGATGGATTACATTGATAGATTTTCATATGTTGAAACAGCCCTGCATCTCTGGGATAAAGCCTACTTGATCGTAATGGATAATTTTTTTGATGTGTTCTTGGATTCTGTTTGCCAGAATTTTATTGAGAATTTTTGCATCGATGTTCATGAGTGAGATTGGTCTGTAATTCTCTTTCTTGGTTGGGTCTTCGTGTGGTTTTGGAATCAGGGTGACTGTAGCTTCATAAAATGTGTTTGGCAATGACTCTTCTGTTTCTATTATGTGAAACACATTAAGGAGTATAGATATCAGCTCTTCTTGGAAGTTCTGATAAAATTCTGCATTAAAACCATCTGGTCCTGGGCTTTTTTTGGTTGGGAGGTTTTGTATGACAGCTTCTATTTCCTCATGACTTATAGGTCTATTTAAATTGTTCACCTGGTCTTGATTTAATTTTGGTAAATGGTATCTATCTAAAAACAAGTCCATTTCTTTTACATTTTCCAACTTTGTGGCATATAAACTTTTGTAGTAAGACCTAATGATTTTCTGAATTTCCTCAGTGTCTGTTGTTATGTCCCCCTTTTTTTATTTAATGTTTTTTTAATATTTAAAAATTTCCATCTCCTCCCCTCCTTCTCCCCCTTCCCTCCCCTCCCCTCCACCCATACCCCCCTCCCTCTCCAGGCCAAGGAGCCATCGGGGTTCCCTACTCTATGATAAGACCAAGGTCCTTCCAACTCCCCTCAGGTCCAGGAAGGTGATCAACCAGGCTTCATTTCTGATCTTGTTAATTTGTGTGTTCTCTCTCTCTGCCTTTTGATTAGTTTGGATAAAGGTTTGTCAATCTTGT
Organism: Arvicola amphibius; assembly: GCF_903992535.2. Classification (NCBI taxonomy): domain Eukaryota; kingdom Metazoa; phylum Chordata; class Mammalia; order Rodentia; family Cricetidae; genus Arvicola; species Arvicola amphibius. The sequence goes on along the minus strand of NC_052055.2, from coordinate 9,763,597 downwards.
TGACTTTCTCAAAGAACCAGCTCTTTGGTTCGCTGATTCTTGGGATTGTTTGCTGTGTTTCTATTTTCTTGATTTCCACCATCAGTTTGGTTATTTCCAGTCTTCTACTCCTCCTGGGTGAGTCTGCTTCTTTTTTTTTCTAGAGTTTTCAGCTGAGCTGTCAAGTCCCACTATCACACTAATGATTATCTCAAATATCACCATAGAATCTTCATCCAGCAACAGATGGAGATAGAGACAGAGACCCTCATCAGAGCAACTGACTGAGCTCCCAAGGTCCAGTTGAAAGGCAGAAGGAAGGAGAAGACGAGCAAAGAAGTAGGGACCTCGATGGTTTGGTCCACCAACTGAGGCAGTGTGCCTGTTCTAATGGGAGCTCACCAAATCCAGCTGGACCAGGTTTGAATGAGCATGTGATCAAACCGGAATCTCTGATTGTGGCTGACAATGGGGGCTGACTGAGAAGCCATTGATAAAGGCACTGGGACTTGTTTTTAAGGCACATTCTGGCTTTTTGGAACCCTAGTCTTTATGGATGCACAGCTCCCTAGGCCTGGATGTTAGAGGGGAGGGACTTGGACTTCCCACAGGGCAAAGTTCCCTGCCCTCTCTCAAGCAGGGTGGGAGAGGGAGGAGGGGATGTAGGGGAGCAGGAGGGAATTGGGAGGAGGGAATGAAGTGTAAATAATTGAATGGGAAAAAAAGAATATTTTTTTCAGAGTAAGCAGTATTGAACATATGATACAAAGAGCATATATGTACAGCAAATGGTGCCTGTCATTTCACAGTGTTTCCAATTCTAAATTATTTATGCAATGTTATAGCACTTTTGTTCCTTGTGTCTAAAATTGGATAGGTGTATTGTATATGAAATGAGAAAGTGTTATGTTCACTTTTGATTAATTCTTTTGAGTACAAAGTCTTTTCTTATGGGTAAAGAAATAAAGTTTTTTTCTCATCCTGAATTGCAAAAATACTGTCCTTTTTAAACAAAATATTTTTCATTATTCATTTAAAGCAGTTTCTGGTTAGTATCCTAGCTCTTGATTGAATTATGTTCAGATAAATTGTCAATATATACCAAGGGACAGTTCATGAATATAAAGTGTTTTCAGGAGCAGACTGACACAGAGTAATTTTCGTCTCATTTTCTCTTGTAACAAATGGCTAAGACATGGGTCATAGTTTCAATCACTCACACTCGATTCAGTCACAACTGCAAAAATAAATCTTGTTCTTATTTCTGCTTACCACCACTACTAAATAGTTCAAACGAGAAACCAGCATTACCAATTTGAGCAGAATCTCTTATTCTGGATGGTGTTTCCTAAGCTTCCTTTTAATGACTGCTGAGTGTCCCAAAGTATGCAATGTCTGTATGCTAAGAAAAACACAATTAAATTCCCAGCAGAGTTCTAATTAGAGGCCATACAATGTGGAAGTCACTTGTGTTTCAACTGTTAACAGAGCAAACTTACCTCGGGAACTTAGCCTATAAACAACATTGATATTTCCAATATGCTCCAGCTGTTTTTTTGTTACAAATATGTTTCTGTCTTATGTTTATACCATTTCATTTTTATTCCCTTATACTCCAGGAAAATAGATAAATATTTGAGGAAGAAATTCTCCAGTGCATATGTATGTGGGTGTTCATTTTTCAGTGTGAGAATAAAATCACCAAAGCTTACAATTTAAATTTCTGTGTTCTGCTTAATTAAGGACCCAAGTGTTCAATCATAGATTGCCTGTAAATGCTTCGTAACCGAGTGGGAGAGATAAGAAAAACTGAGGTTAAAGAATCTCTTGTGAAATAATTATACTGCTTAATATCATATGGGTTTCATCAAATTAAGAGAATTTCCCATCTTTGCTTCATTTCCATCATTTCTGTCTCTGACCATTAGTTCACTCCATTCTAACTTCATTTAAGGACAGTACTCAGTCCTCTGGACTTGAAAATATCTACAGATTTGTCAATTTACTCCAGTTCCTCAGTTTAATGGCACCCACTCAACAGTATTAACATAACTACAGAAGACTTAAATGGTCGTGGAATTACTAAAAACTAAACCAACAAAGCACTCATAGCGAAGAAGGTATATCATTTGTGATCTTAAAAATAAAGAATGCTACAAGATTCTCTGATATTTTGATTAGCAAAATTAGCATCATTTGTCTAACTAAATAAAGTAAGAACAATGCATTCTCTGGCTAAAAGTAAGATCACCTGGCTAAACAAAGCATAATTATTAAGGGTAAAAAGAAAAGGGAGTCAATGAAGAAAGATGCAGAGGTCTAACATGAACATGGTCCAAAGTCATGTTGATTGATTGCAAATGAACCCTTGATTTGTTTGTTTGAATTGTAGATAGTGGAGCCCCACCTTACAGATACTAGGCAAATACTTTATCACTAGACTACTTCCCAATCCAGAAATGTAAGTCTCAAAAACAAAGAAATACTATAATTTTTCATGTAGGAAAATAATTTTAGAATGCAAATAAATTAGATTTTAGGAAATACCAATCATGTAAAAGAATTTATTTAATATATTTAATCAAATCCCTACTACAAAAGTATTCACTTTTTGAATACTTGAGTAATAGGTAATTTTTAAAATACTACATTTTAAATGAGATCTTATGTGTAAGATGTTCATTGATGATTACATAGAACATTATAGTGTTGTCCAAGGTTCTCTGTGCCACCAGGTCCCACACCTGTTTAGTCCCAAATGAACACACAGAGGCCTACATTAATTATAAACTGGTTGGCTCAGGCTTCTTATTAACTCTTATAACTTATATTAGTTAGAATTCTTGTCGGTGTTAGCCACATGGCTTGGTACCTCTTTTGTCTAGGCAGTCATTTCGTTCCTCCTCTCTGTGTGGGTGATGGCTGCAGACTGACTCTTTCTCTTCCCAGAATTCTCCTGTTCTCATTGCTCCACCTCTACTTCCTGCATGGTCACCCCACTTCTACTTCCTGCCTGGCTACTGGCCAATCAGCGTTCATTTACAATATAAGTGACAGGGTACAGACCATTGTCCCATAGCATTATAGAATTCACAACTGCTATCTAGAAAGAAAAAGTAATTGTGACTTGAGAATGGTAATGAATGTGTGTTCTAACGACTGTGCTATGACAGTTGGAGGTCTCTAGCTTGTACAGCTGCCCAGTATTTAATCAGAATTAGGGTGCAGATTTCAGGGTATGTATTAACAGTTCAAGAAACTCTGTAAGCTGAGGAAGAATCACTTTATGTCAGGATATGGAGATATCATTTCTGCAACATAATGATATCCCTTTTCAACTAAGTAAAGGTAGATTTGTCAATCAACAGATATATGATAGATAGATAGATAGATAGATAGATAGATAGATAGATGATAGATGGATGGATAGATAGAGAGAGAGAGAGATAGATAGATAGATAATAGACAGACAGACAGATAGATGATAGATAGATAGACAGACAGACAGATAGATGATAGATAGATAGATAGATAGATAGATAGATAGATAATAGACAGACAGATAGATGATAGATAGATAGATGATAGATAGATAGATAGATGATAGATAGATTGATAGATGATAGATAGATAGATAGATAGATAGATGATAGATGAGAAATAGTCATACAAACAGATAGATATTCATGAGAAAATGGAAAGACGTTTCAGTTCTTTACAAGCACATTTATAAAGTGCTTTATGAGTGAAAACTGTTTTCAGAACACTGTGCTGAATATGGAATCCAAAGTTAAAGAAAAAGTATTTTGAATAAAGAAGAAATTCATGCTTTATATGGAATGAGATTTTACCCACATAACATTAATTGAAGAAGTCAGAATCCATTACCTTTGCTGTTTACAGTTCAGTTCCAAACAATTTTAGATACAGTTAAAAGTCTCAGACATGTTCAATGATCTTTAAGAGTGAATAGTATTGGCTTAAAGGGTTCTGAAGGGTGTCAATGTATAAAATGAAATTAGGAATGTTTATGACTTACAGAAAAGGAAATAGGACATTTGTGGTGAATTCCATTTTTAGCATACTACCTGCTTTCAGCAAGTTTACTACTTCAGAAATATATCCATTTTATCCTTTGTTAGAAGAAATAATTTCATGTAACTCGCCTCAAATCATTTCAAAGTTCTTAAAATATTGAACGATTTCATCTGACTTGTGTACAGTGTAGCCAGCAGGCACAACTTTTCTGACTATCCCCTACTTGAGATGTGATTTTTTTTCTCTCCTAAGCTGTTATAAATGGCATGACAAATTGTTTTATGTGCTAGATCCACAATTCAAAACAGGAAAAGGTATTTAGCTCCTAGTCAGAGAAATTGGACATGCTTTTACAGGTTTGGTGACAACCATATTTAATGCCTTTATACATTTAAACATTTCCTATTGAAGCAGATAAAATACATCCAATTGAGTAAGGAAGAGCATAATCTATCTGTACATTACTTCTCAAGTGCCTAAGCTTACTGAGGATTAAAATACATTGATCTAGACAACTCAATCTCAACAGGACTGCCTGTCATTTTTTTTCAACAGTCTTCGGGGTTTTGTGCACCTCCTACAGCCTCTCTACAGCATTAGATTACTACTTAGAGTACTACTTAGAGTAGCAGTTTCAGAAACATTTGCACACATCTGCAGCCCAAATGCCCATCTGAATCTCAAAGCAATCTAAACAGTTTCAAACTAACACCAATATGCTATTAGCTCTTCTGACTGTAGTGACATTTGTAACGATTGTGCAGAAGAATGGGTCTTGCCAAAACAGCCTGCACCAAAGTGGGGTTCCCAAAGTGTGTCAAAATTTTTCATTACAGCAGACTCATACTTTGCACAAAATAATGCCATTCTCACTGTTGTCTTTGATGGGATAGCACAGTTATTAATTTTATGAAGCTTCAATGCATGCGCACATTTGGTTTGGGTTTCATATGGACACAACGTTAAGCAGTTCTGTCAGCAAGCTGAAGCAAACACTAGTGGAGCTGAGTATCATGACTCTGAATTCACTGCTATGTTCCTGAAACAAAATTTTTACATGAAAGAGCAAATGACTGACAAACAACCGTTATTCAGACTGGGTATTTGGCAGACATTCTGCTGAAAATAAGCACAGTGAATCTAATCCTTTAATAAAAATAACTGACAGTTTGTGCTGCTGTGATAAAATTTGTGTTTTGGAAAAAAATGTAGAATATTGAAAAGCACGTCTACCTCTGTAAGTCGGACAGTCTCCCAATATCTATGCACACTTTTAGAGAACCAGCATTGGTGTTGATTAGTGCAATGTACTGTTATTGGGAAAGAAATTACATCTCAGAAATTGATAGCTATGAAGTGCTCAGTGACCTCATTTAATATAATAATTTCCAGATCTATCCCTTTTCATACAAATCTTGGAATTTCATTTTTCTTTATTACTGAGTCAAATTCCATTGTGTGCGCATCTATAACATCATTGCCCATTCATCTGCTAATGGCTCACATGGTAGGTCTTCACACTTTTTGAGAATCAACCATAATTAATTCTATAGTGGCTGTACTACTATCTCAATTAATTCTAAATTGGCTGTACTAAAACCTCAACCTCACTTGCTGGCAATCATTTTCTTCATCCTTGTAGCTCAGCCTCAGTAAGACAAAGGCTGAACATTTTTTTTCTCAGCTGTACATAGCAGATTTCCGTGGTCACAATATTTGCCTTTTGGTGGGTGTGATTTTGCATATAGGTAATTAAAGTGCACACGGCTTAATGACAGAGCAGAAGTACGTTTCAGGAAACAGGGAAGGAGCAGTAAACATGTGACATGAAAATGGAAAGAAGGATACAATTGGGGTGAGGGATGATGAGAGAGAAGAGCAGAGACTGTAGACAGACAAAACCAAAATCCGTATAAAAATGTCTAATGCTTTCTGTAAACATAAATTAAAAAGTACCAAGATCAGTGTTTGAGCATTACTGACTTGAGGAAGAGTCTGGGTCCTCTGGAAATCAAACCCTTACTGCTGCTGTAAATCAACCTCACCTTCATGGACTTAACTGAATTTCTCTAGTGTCCCCTATTAATCTTTTTGTATCTTCCTTTTATATTGATTCTTTCCTTTAAAATCAGAGACAATTAAGCTCTTTCCGTGGTTCAGGTTTGCTCCATTCCATATCATTTCAGATCTATTGTAGGTCCACTCAATGTCTGATTGCTTTTAAGTCAGTACCCAGTAGCCTCGGGTACTTTTATATCTGAAAGTCTGTCCATCCTGTCAGTTCAGAACTCAATGGGTGAAGAAAACACCATTCTAGACTCTTACCCTGCCTTTATTCCCCACACTGAGTCACCGTCTCCAATGTTGTCACCTGAATTTCCCTTAGCTTATTATTTTTATCTTCGTTTCCACTCAACAGTGCAATTATCTTTCATTTGAAATGCTGTAACAACCTTTTAGCAGGTTTTCTGTCTCCAGCAATCTCTTAAAATTCATTGCCTGTAATGTAGCCAAAGGGATATCTCAGTGTTTTCTGTGATGAAACTTTCCCTGTAAGCTTAGGGATAAAATTAAGTCTTTGAATATCAGACCTTCATGATCTGGGCCACAACGTGCTCAATACCTTCATCTCTCACCACTGCTCAAAGCAAAGGACTAGAATTTCAATGCCCATCTCTCAGACAAATGCTTCCACATCACATCTCTAGGCAACATCAAAGAACACTTGAGTTGAAAGGAGCTTCAGAGATAAAGTAAGTATATAATTTATCATCTAAACCAGGACAGCTTGGAGAGAGAAAGGATGCTTTTAATAATTACATCAAGATAACAGGTGCAAACTAGGGCTGTCCAGGGCAAAGACATTGGCGTCATTAACTCCCTTAAGAGAACATAAGTCACTTCAGGAAACAGAGCAATGCCGGGCCACAACAGCTGTACTAGAAGAAGCCCTACGCAAATCCTCACCCACCGCCTGCCCTTCTCGTTACTCTATTTATTCGTTATTTATTTATTTCACGATAGCGTCAACTGCATGATGTGCACCAGTGTTTATTTATTGTTTTGATCCTGGGAATGTGACGCGGGATCTAAAGCAGGGCTTCTTCCAATGACTGAAACCCCAGTCCACCTTTAGCTACTTCAGTTCACTCATTAAGCTACCGCCTATACAGAAGGCCCCCGCATTGGCAGTTTCATCCAGAGAATGGATGAGGAAAGAGAGAACGCACAAAACAAAGACTTTTTAAGCATTGATAGGGATACTCGACAAGTATTTCAATAATTTGTCATCATTTGACCTTTCTGATGTGAAAAAACAAAAACGAGTCTCATTGTTTATCCTGTTGGCTGACAAATTCAATAATAAATAAAGTTCAGAGAAGCCTGATTCCCACTGCCTGCTTGGAGAACAAATGTTAACCGTGTCATTTTTGACCGGTAACAGTAGAAGTCACCCAGAATAGCGTGCATTTCTGAGACTGGCCCTCCTTGGGCCTTTGGGTTTTGTGTTTGGTTGCTTGATTTTCTGAAAAACAGAAGAGTGGACAAATTGGATGTAGCTAAAGCTGGGTGGGTGTAGCTTCAGAAAGTTTGCAGAAGACGGATCCTGCCCTTTAAGTTGGAAGAGTCACTTCCCAGGTCACAGTCCCTCGACCTCAGAGGACTCCTAAAGTAGATTCATGTATAACAAACACCACTTGTTTTTCTGATCCTCCTTCTCTATTAGATAAACATGAAGAGGTTACTGGATCTTCTTCCATAGTTGCATAAAAGGAAAAGGGTACCAAGTAATCTTCCTTCTGATCAAGAGCGAGTGCATGAGCCTGAAAATAGAACTCCCTGATATAATACAGGTGCAAGCCCCTGAGTTCCATACCCACTACTGGAAAAGGACATATAGAAATATGCTCAGGGTCCTCCTTTTGTCCCCTGAAGACTTCTTTGACTGTATTAATGTGGGAAACTGGTAATGATCACTGTCCTCATGGAAACAGATTTCTCCTGTGAAAAGATGAGATCCACTGGTCCATCCCTGCGCTTTCTCTCTCTCTCTCTCTCTCTCTCTCTCTCTCTCTCTCTCTCTCTCTCTCTCTCTCTCTCTCTCTGTCATTTTAGTCCATCCAGACCACTCCTTTTCTCCTTTTCTGTCTCTCATTAGAAAGCAGGAGTTTTTATAATAAGAAGATATAATAAAATAAAACAAAATTGACATATTAGAGCTGAACAAAACAAACAGAAAGGAAAAAACCCAAGAGAAAACACAAAAATCAGAGGCCTACTCATTTGCACACTTGGGAATTCATTTAAATGAAAAAAAAATAAGATCAGGTGACGAAAAAAGAAGGCTGGACCCTGGGTCTCCAAATCCCTGATTAGCTCAATTACCATAGAGTGCATTTAGAGTATGGGGGTGGGAGGATAGGAGTTACATATGGAAGAAAGAAGAAAAAGAGAGAGAAAGAAAGAGATAAAGGTGTGGGGTTGAAACCCAACATATTCATTTCACATAAGAACTAGCCAACGGGGGGAAAGCAACAACAAAACAAAACAACCTCCAGACTCACTTGCCCGGGCCATTTCCTCACCGCTGCCGTATAGAAAACCATTAAGATTTCCTTTCCTCTGAACCTATCCACAAGAGAGATGAATTTCAAAGACTAAATTATCCTTACTTTAAACATCACTTCGTGTTAATTCCACTGTAATCAGTGTACAAGACAAAACAGCCCAGAACAGTGGAAATGTTAATTCCAGACAAAATTCACCCAGTGTTTGTTCTGTGAACATCTCATACCCTCTTCTATGAGGCTGCATTTTGCTTCGTTCTTTTATACAATACCATGTCTTCTCTGTGGAGATGAAATACAGGTAGGGAGTATCTTAAATTCCTTTCACAGGTTATGGTGTGAATCTTGTAGGGTATCTGCCATGTGATGTAATCATCTCTTATGCTCTGTTGTGGATTACTGCCACTAAGACTAAATTGTTTCTTAGACAGTTAAATAAGGATATATTTAAATAGCAGATACAAAATCAACCATAACACCCCCTTACAACCTATAAAAAATTAAGATTGTATTTGTTCATAAAATCTGATTTTTTTTTTTTTTTGCAACAGGGTTTCTCTGTGTTGCTCTCACTGTCCTAGAACTCACGATGTAGAGCAGGCTGGCCTTGAACTCAAAGAGATCCACCTGCCTCTGACTGCCGAGTACTGGGATTAAAGGCGTGTGTCATCATACCTGGCTATGATTTCTATCTTATAACATATTCAACTGACATATTTACAAGATCAGAAAAAAAACATTATATTCTTCTGGGCAGTGGTGGCTCACACCTTTAATCTCAACACTCAGGAGGCAAAGGCAGGTGGATTTCAGTAAGTTCGGGTCCAGCCTAGTCTACAAAGTGAGTTCCAGGGCAGCCAGGACTATTAGAGAAAGAAACCTTGTCTCAAAAAAAAGAGCCTATTATATTCTGTTTTTATCTGAGAAAATGCATACATTTCATATTTTGCTGCTGTCGATGATCACCTGCTTTAAAAAGATAATAATATCCCTCATCATTGAGGGAGGGCACTATCTTCTGCTATTACCTCCCAAATCAGTCACAAAATAAATACAGAAATGATATAAGCCAAAGACAAATTATCTTTGCAGCTAAAGAAGACATTGCTTATAATGGGGTAAATTTTCTTTAATGTTTTATATTAAGAGCAAATAAGCAATATTCCTTTAAATTATGTCACTGAGTGAATCTTTATCACATATATACAGGAGAGAGAGAGAGAGAGAGAGAGAGAGAGAGAGAGAGAGAGAGAGAGAGAATGTGTAAAGTCTTTACATCTCTCCCTCTAATGGAACCTATATACCCCAGAGAATAATAAAACACTGGATTTCCCCAAGGAATTTGCAATTAACAGGGATATATTGTAGTGTTTTCTAGTGGAAATATATAGACTCCCAAACATCTTTGTGAGGAGATACTGGGACAAATTGAAATTTTTCTTCACTGTATAAACATTAAGCTGGATAGAGCCTTTCTAATCCTCTCCAGCAGAACAGAATACAAAGGAGCTCAACAGAAGTCAAGCAGAACTTGTAGTATCTCTTATAATGTCCTTCTGCACAGAATTATAGGATGAAATGGTTGTGATTCAAAAGCATCTATCATAACCACACTTCACGGCATTTACAGAGTTAGGGCAGATAGTCCTACCATGGGTTGTTTGAAGCAATGATAATGTTGATTCTATTTTCTTTTAATACTATGAAATTTAAGATTCCTGACTACTTGTTTTGCTGGTTTTAAGAATTCTTCAGGAAAACCTTAGAGTTAGATATTCAGATTGGGTTAGCCATAAATACCTGCTGTCAAGATTCTTTCATTTCTCATGTAACATGGTGTTTTACTATTTTCTTTCTGTGCATGTTAAATATTTTATATTTAGCTGTCATTCGCTTGTCAGTACTATTAAAAAAGACATTCAACAGTGCTTACACCTCCTCTACCCGTTCCCAATGCCCTTTCTCTCATCTTTGACGTAGGACTTCTTTTCACAGACATTCCAAATGGACAGCAGCTTCTGAGCCAAGGGATTTAATGCGACACTTAGACAGAACATGTAAGGACTATGCCCCAGGACTTTAAATATACTACATAGTATATTTTGTTTGATCAACATTCCCTATGACAACTATACCATATAAATAATAAGACAACATTAACAATAACTTTCTTTTTTTCTTTTTTCCTGAAAGAGCAAATTCACACTTATGTGACCCAACCTTCATGAGCAGGCACTTGTAATTGTAGTACAATGGACAGAAACCAGAGGCTAAAAGAAAAGGAAAACAGAGTCAGGTTTTGGAGATATTTTTCTGTTATGTGAATGGCACTATTTTAGAGCCAGAATCTGAAAGAAAGATATTTCTCCTCATTCACTAGCTTACACACTAATAAATATTAATAATATTAGCTGTGTGGAAAAATTTCTTCTTGAAGATTCTCTTTAGATGCAACACACATCTGGAAATATTAAAATCAGAAGAGATTATGAGCATCTCTCCTTCCAACCCTGCTCCATTCAACATTTAACACTGAGACTCAGACAAAATAAAGTGAATTTACTGACAAGCAAAGGCCAAAACGTATTTCATGGGTAGCAATGCCTAACCCAGAGTATTTTTTATAAAACCGTAGTATTATTTCCTAAGACTAGAAAAAATTTTACATTTTTCCCCTCTTCTAGGGAGTGTGGTGTGGTACCTAAAGAGATCTCAGAAGCGAAACAAAATAAGATCAGGAAGACTTTACTAAAAATCCATGCTCTGGGCAATGGCAACCAGCCAGAAATCACAGTCGTGTGGAATTGTCATCTGTTGCCGTTCTCTGTTTGTTGACCAGAGGGTTTGGCAACACATTCATTCCAGTTCTAGCTTCCTGGAGCTGATAGTTTGCAGCGATGCTACAGGACCTGCAAAACAAAGGCAAAAACATATGAGACGGAATGAAAAACAAAAAGAAATAACCCCAAGCCAGGAAGATTTTCCTTGAAGTCTGGTTTTGAAAAGATGTATGGAGCCACCTAGTGACAAAAGTTTGTACTAACAGGGTTAGCGTTCGTCAGAGAGAAAACAAGTTCACAGAGCGTAAAGTTCTTATAAATGGCTGGGTCAGGAGCGGAGGCTGATGTTGTATGTCTCATAGACGGCAGCTCTGAAGAGACATGAGTCATCTGTCAAGGATTTCATCTGTAAACTATTTTTATTTTTCTTTTTATTGTCACCAGGAAGGTTGTGAACAGTGAAGAGGTCTGTGTGTTTTTTTCCCCCAATTTAATAGCTCTTCAACAAAGAGTACAAGCTAGAGATAGTTGGATTCCACTTTTAAATTCTTATATTTCACCCGACAGGATTAGGCTCAAAAAGTCAATTTCTTTAAATTGCAAAGTATCTGTTAATGTTTCCAAACAGAATGGAACAGGCTTTCCTCTCTTCTATGAACTCATAAGAGTCTCTTACCAACGACACTATTTTAACAACCAAGCTACACTTCTAAGGGAACTAACGCGCCAGAAAATTGTCACAGCAATTAAAACCCTTTGTTTCTCCAAATAGAATAAAAATAACAATATGAAAGGAATTTATACAGAGGCACAGTTAATTAGGACATATCTGAAATGCTATGACTCTGAAGGCAAATTCTAAACCAGATCATACTAGTTCCTGTTAAATCTTTGAATACCATCCTTTCCCTGTAATTGAGTTATGAGAAATCAGTCTTAAAGTCTTTCAGAGTCACTGATGTTTGATAATAAAAAGTATTTTTATATAAATAACAATATTACAGAAGCCCAGCTTAATAAAAATTTAATCTAATATATAGTCATTAGAAAATTCATAATATTCTTAATGAATTTATGTGATTTAGGGGGGAAGTCAATTCATTACAATATTTTTATTGTATTTATTTTATTGATGATAAAAGAAAATGTACTTCTTGTTTCATTTATATCTGTTAAAATTCAATTACAAATATTGTGTGTTTCTGTCTTTTATTGATGTAGTCAGTGCTCATTACAAGAAAAGAGAATTTGCAGGAATTTATCTTTATAACTGATCTAAGAGAAACGTATGTAAATTATATGAGATTGCATTGTATCATACTATATATCATAAATCAGCACACTTTATCTATCATAGTCTTGTTAAGACTATGTCTAAGTCTCAAATATTAGACTAAACATAATGGTATTAATAAATAAATAAAATGAGATAATAAATAAAAATACAATAAATAAAATGAGATAACACTGGTTTATTGCAATGATGTGAATGGCCCTTGAGGAAAAAATTCCAAAGTTGATACAGATCTGATGAATAACTTCAGGAAAAATTAAAACTGAGAAATACAATGTCTATGATGAAATCTGGTTGGTAGAAGAAATTATGGTGACATATATTGGTTTCATATCTTGTCTAGTGTATTGCTACAAAGAACACAGAAATATAGATATGATTTCAATTATATAGAATATATACAGTACCTAAAAGTATTAAACTCATAGAATATGTAGAGTAGAATACTGGTTACCAAAATCTGAATGGAGAGATTTCAGTGCAAGAGTACAACATTTCAGAAGGGAGAAATAAGTTTTTTTGCATCAATTACACCAGATAGTTGCTATAGATAGTAAAATTGAATGATTCAGTATCAATAAATAGTAAAGTTAAAACTGCATCATTGAGAGATAAATCAAGATGATAGACTTGAATATGATCTTGGGTTTATCATTTCATATTCTATGTCAGAGCACTGCATTTTCACTATGGTTTATCAATTAAAATTAATTAAAACATTTTTATAAAATATAATTTTCACTCTTAAGTTTTTGAAAATTACAAGATTCAATCCCATCAACACTATTAAATTGTGAGTCAGTTTGTACTCTATTGTATCTCCACCAGTCAGGAAGAACTAGTTTTATAACATAATGCTAGTAGCTTGGTGTGTGTGTGTTTGTGTGTGTGTGTGTGTGTGTGTGTGTGTGTGTGTTGCCATAAACCTGCTATTTACCAGACCTAGACAACCTCATGCTATCAATTCATCCCTAGACACACCCACAATCAATTATAAACTTACTACTATCTCCATTTCTTTGACGTTTTGCTAGATGCTGTATGCCTGAAGCTACAAGCTCCTCCTAATTCTAAATCCCTTCCACTTTTCCATTTCTCCTTCATCCACCAACTCCACTTTCCAACACTCTCCTCAGCCGATTTGCCTTCTAGTCTAGGCATGCCACTGATACTATTGCTCATTAAGGTCACTTTGTCCTTTCCTGCTGTCTCCAGCAATTTTTGCTCAATATCTCTCTCCTTTGCCTTCCTATTAGGTGAATGTCACAGCACCCTTCCAGAGAATACAAAGTTGTTAACATGTTAGCAAGAATGTAGCTCTTACCATAATAAAGGCACAGAATAACACAGTCTTCTAGAGCAACAGTTGTAATTTGTGGGTGTGATACCTTTAGGTGTCCAAGTGACAGTTTCACAGAGGTCATTTAAGACCACAGAAAACACAGATAAATACATTACAGTTCATAACAGTAGAGCCCGGTGGTGGTGATGCACACCTTTAATCCCAGTACTAGGGAGGCAGAGGCAGGAGGGTTTCTGTGAGTTCAAGGCCAGCCTTGTCTATAAGAGCTAGTACTAGGACACCTAGGATCATTACACAGAGAAGCCTTGTGTTGAAAAAATATACCAGTAGTAAATTTACAGTTATAAAGTAGCAATGAAAATAATTTTATGGTTGGAGGTCACCACAACATGAGGAACTGTATTAAAAGGCCATGGTATTAGGAAGTTTAAGAACTGCTGTTTTAGAGACTCAGAGTCATTGAATAGTACATAAATGCCTCTTCTAAATAAGTTTCCAAAAACAGCTGTTTCCCTCACTGTGAATAAAGAAGTCCAGAGGAAACATCTCTTACATTTTCCTAAAGTAAGGTAACAAAACTATAAACTGAAAACTTACATATTCTATCATCCAAAATGAGTTACTAGTTTACATATTTACATATTGTGTTAAAAAGCTCTAAAATAAAACTATTTCACAAAAATTTCTAAGTGGTATTTAGACAAAACATAATATTTGTCAATGTACTAGAACATTAGCTGCTGTGTATGAACATTTAACATAATACTGATAAAATATTCACATGCTACGTTTTATTTTTTTATTAAAAATTTACGCCTCCTCCCCGCCTCCCATTTGCCTCCCTCTTCCCCCTCCACTCCCCCTCCCTCTCCTGCCCGAAGAGCAGTAAGGGTTCCCTGCACTGTGGGAAGTCCAAGTTCCTCCCCCTTCCATCCAGGTCCAGGAAGGTGAGCATCCAAACAGGCTAGGCACCCCCAAAGCCAGTATGTGTAGTAGGATCAAAATCCAGTGCCATTGTCCTTGGCTTCTCAGCAGCCCTCATTGTCCGCCATGTTCAGAGAGTCCGGTTTTATCCCGTGCTTTTTCAGTCCCAGTCCAGCTGGCCTTGGTGAGCTCCGATTAGATCAGCCCCATCATCTGGGTGGGTGGGTGGGTGGGTGCATCCCTCGCGGTGCTGACTTCCTTGCTCATGTTCTCCCTCCTTCTGCTCCTCATTTGGACCTTGGGAGCTCAGTCCGGTGCTTCAATGTGGGGCTCTGTCTCTATCTTCATCCATCACCAGATGAAGGTTCTATGGTGATATGCAAGATATTCATTAGTATGGCTATAGGATCTGGCCTTTTCCAGCTCCCTCTCCTCAGCTGCCCAAGGAAGTAACATGCTACGTTTTATTTAAGTATTTGTCATCACTAATAATATTTTCTCATCAGACTTCAACTTCTGTTTTATGGTTATTTTGTGGAAATCATAAGAAAATCCATATATACCCAACAAAGGCAAATCAAGACATTAAGAGTATGGAAAATTTGAGCTATGGACCCACAGTGTCCAGCATATCTGAATTTCACTACCTATCACCTTTTTTTATATGAAGTTGAAAAAGATAAACTTTCCAAACCACCAGTTCTTTTAAATCAAACCACAGAATAAATGACATATTAAATACTCTATCAGTTGCCCCTCTAAAGCTTTCAAATAATAGGTGGTCAATAAAGGGTAGATAGTGCTTTCCACTCTGAAGCTGTTTTCTGTTTTCAATTTTCATGCAATATTCTATAACGAAGTATGGGAGCCTCACAAATCAAGTTTATCTCAAACTAAGCCACATCTAGAGAGCAAGAAATCTTAACTTGTATGAATCGAACTTCCCTTTTGAAAGCAAGCCAGCCTGGCTATCTCCTTCACAACTCATGAACTTTTATTTATTAAAGTCCTCCTCGTAAAGCGATAGGCTTCTGAGTGCCTATAAACATACACATCCCTTTAATAGATACCAAGTTGGTCATAGGAAAAGGAATTTAATTTCCCCCAGAAGTCAACAATTCCACCCCACCTTCACTTTGGCACAAAATGAATTTGGTTTCCTAACAGTATTTTGTTGTAGTAATGTTTAGCATTTTTTAGAAACATCTTTTCCTGCGCTCTAAATAACTCCTGAAATGTCTGTACCTTTTTGTCTCAGAGTTAAATAGCTTAACTGATTCCATTTGTTGCACTTGAAGCATTTTTATTACAAATATGTCCTTTTCTTCACAGTAGCTACACACCAGTACTTTGTCCAATGTCTATAATTTCCTAAGAGACTTGCATAAACTTCCAGTTTAATTATAGTTAATTATGTGTTTTACTTTCTCCATGTCTCCATGTATTAACACACTCTAACTTGCTGACCTTTGAAACTGCATAAAATGAGGAAGGGCTGAGCAATCGCATCTGGCACACATCAAAGATATGAGATCTCAAACAACTGTATCATTTTCATTTGATTTTATTTTGCTTTATTAAGACAAGCTTTTGCTAAGGAGCATAGGCTAGCCTTCAACTCTCAATTATCCTGCCTCAGCTGGCATGATAAACAAGTGTCTCCATGTCGGGCTTCCAACAGCTTTAATACTGAAGAAAGAAAGAGTTGCTCTATGTGAATTCTGGTGCAATTCTCAATCAATGAGCTTGATTTTAACAAGAACAGATTGCATTGCCTCGATCTAAATGTCTCTGACCTCCAGTAACTCAAAAATTGAAGTCAACATACATAGGTGATGATATTTAAGGACTTTAAGAGGTGTTTAAGTTGTGAGGGCAGAATTTATAAATAGCATTAGAACATTAGTCCCTAATGTTCTAATTAACCTGGGAATGGTATTGCCTTTTCTAAGGCATAAAGATAAAACAAACAACAAAAAACCCTATCCCATTCATCAGAACCTGCAAGGTACAAGCCCCACTCTTCCCCCGAACCTTCTTATTCCCCTGCAACTTCAGCAGAACTCTGAAAAGCAGCCTGCTACTACACAGTGAGGATCAAAATGTTGGGAGCAGTGATACCCCAGATCCTGAATTTCTTGTAATCCCCTAATCTGAGTGCCTACAGCTGCTCTGAGCACGAGACCTCCAGGAGTTCCTGATGACAGAGTGGTTTCTGGTGGGTTTGGCTGGGGTGTGGCTATCTCTATATAAACTGCCCCTGAACACACTAAAGGGGGAATTCTTGGGGAATTCAAGGGTGACCCATGTCTCTGTCTCTCTGTCTGTTTGTGTCTGTGGTTTTTAACCTCCAGCTCCTTGCCTGAAGCTCAGTAACTGGGTAAAAGCGCATCAAACGCAGACACGGGGGCGCTGTGCGAGCCATCAAAAGGTGAGGGATAAGCCACCCAGCAAGACACCCCACTCTCCCAGCCCTCCACACCAGGGCAAAACACCCAGCCCTTCACCCACCTGCCTTGGCTTCTCTAGACAGACAGACAGAGAGTTTCTTGAAGGTAGACTTCTCCAGTACCCCCATCCTATCCATCAGACCCTGCAAGCTACAAATCTCACCCTTCCCCCAAATTCACCTATCCCCCCAACCTCAGTGGAACTCTGAAACACAGCCTGTTACTACACAGAGAGGACAAAAAGGTGACTGACCACCTGCCTGACCAGGAGGACATCCCACTCTCTAAGCCCTCCAAACTGGGGCAAAACCCCAGGGCCCTCCCCAATCTGCCTCAGCTTCTATAGACAGTCAGCAGGTGAGTTTCCTGCAGGTAGGCTGTTCCAAAACCTCCATCCCATCCATCTGACCATGAAAACTCTAAGTCCCTTAGCCATCAAAGAAATGCAGATCAGAATGACTCTGGGATACCAACTTACACCTGTCAGAATAGCTAAGATAAAAAACACCAATGATATATTATGCTGGAAAGGATGTGGAGTAAGGGGAACTGTTGGTGGAGGCCACTTGTTTTGTTTCCTACTGCTCAGCCACCCCCCAAAAAAAATCACACAGAAACTGTATTAATTAAAATATTGCTTGGCCCATTATCTCTAGTCTTTTATTGGCTAACTTTCATATCTTGATTTAACCCATTTTTATTAATCTGTATATCACCACATGTCAGTAACCTACCAGGAAAGATTCTAACCGACGATGTCCATCTCAGATGGAAGATCCATGGTTTCTCCCTGACTCTGTTTTCTTTCTCTCAGCATTCAGTTCTGCTTTCCCCACCTACCTAAGTCCTACCCTATCAAAAGGCCAAGGCAGTTTCTTTATTCATTAACCAATGAAAGCAACACATAGACAGAAGGCCCTCCTACACCATTTCCCCATACTGTTTAAACAAAAAAGAAGGCTTTAACTTTAACATAGTAAAATTACATATAGCCGGTATGTAGCAAGAATTACAATTATAATATTTATATCTACTTTAGCTTTTCTCATAACTAAGGAAAACTATAACTATAAATTCCTTAACTCCATCAAAGACTCCAGAAGGATATAATATTACTTAATTAAGCAGGAAGTACATTGCAAGCAACTTCTAAAATTTTACATTAAAAATGTAAAAAAAAGATAAACAAACAAAAAACATTTCATCCATGTGCCAAAAAGCTCTCACAAGACATTGACACTGTCAATTGCTTGGTCTTGGATTTTCCAGCCATTGCAGTGTATGAAAAATAGTTTCTGCTATTTAAAGGTGCTCACTTAATGGTATGCTTTTAGAGTGTTTGAAACAGGGTAAGAAAGAATAGGAGTGTGTGGGGAAGCACTAAAATGATCCCATTTCAGCATAAATTCTCAAACAAAATGTTTCCTGTTGTAAGCATTGATTTAAAAATTACAGTTTCATTTTCTGCCCTCATCTTAAAATTCTGAACCTAATGTGTAGAAGTTTGCATTATACTTGTTAGGTCATGTAACATTTCCTGTTACGGCACATGTACACATTTACTCCCATTTCACTTCACTGTTCCCATGTGTTTGACCCCTTTCCCTACTGTTACACTCTGTGAGATGTTAAATGCTGTAAAATATAAAGCCTCATTTTGTATGTGGATTTTCCTTACATAGACCATGATTACTTAAATCATCATACTAGATATGAACTACTGTTGAAATGCAAGCAATTGCATCATCCCAGCTACTGTGAATGGAAGTTACACTAAATAGATACTTCTCCAAATGAGATTTTAGCTGCAACATCAGCATATCATTTATATTGAATTATGATGACCACATCAACAGGAGAAGCATGATTGGTGACATTTCACCCATCCAGACTTATTACAGAGACCTTCTAGACAATATAGTCCCATCCATTCCTTTCTTCATTCTGCATGTGCTTTTCAGACACTGAGAAGGGGTAGAATTTCACAGACTCAAAAATGTGACCTGAATCTGTTGTGTTCACCAAATATCAGGTGTTCACAAAGATATGTTTGATCCCACATTAGCACAAAGCAACATACTTTTGAACAAATTGCCTGCCATTCACTAGTTTGTAATCCCTACTGCAGTTAATGGGAACAGTGGCTCAAGGTGATAAGGATGCAGTAAAACTGAAATCCAAGAGATGCCTCAGAAAAGAAACCGCCAGAATCTCTACATGCTATAACTGACAGGTTTTTAATCCATCTATTTTAATCAATGGAGAGTAAAAATGGATTATAGTGTACATTAATACTTCTTTGCTTCAGAATTATCCTCACATGTTTTATTTTAAAGAACACATTAGTTATAACCTTGATAACATGGAAAATAGATTCAGTCAAGAGTCTAAAAACATAGCTAAATTTCCTCAAAATAGCATAATTATACATGTTTGGCCTGGCGTATACACCAACATCCCTGGTATCCCATTAAAAATTTTTAACTATAGGAAATAATATAGTGTAATGATATAAATAAAGTGTGATTTGAGCTTAAAATGCAGATTCATTTCTTCTGCACACAAAAGTGACCAGCATCCTTGATTCTGCCTTGAGATAAGTCAGGTGGATGAAGTCACTTGTGTCCCAGCTACTGTCTACATATACATCTGTCCCCACTGACCCACATAATCCTCTTGTATTGTCTGCACATTATTAGCTCCTCGCAAAGCCTGCACTCTTTGCAATGCTGGATTCCTGGATAATGCCAGGAATTAAAATCAGAACATATGTAAGAACAGCCAGTGCTCTTGACCTCTGAGTCATCTCTCCAACCCCTAAAAGCCAGGTTTTTCAACATTATTTTCAAAATATTTATAGTAAGACTATATGTGATTCTAGAATCCACAAAAATGTATCTTATGAAGTTCTCCTTCAATATGCATATGGGCAATACAACTGAACTTGGTAGGGTTTTTTGTCCTGCTTTTAATTTAAGGGGGTACAAGGGTGAAAGGGTGGACCTGGGAGGAATGGGAAGCAAATGTGATTAGAGTACATTGTACAAAATTCCTAAATAATTAATAAAAATACTATAGAAATATTGAGGACATTTTGATTCTCTATGTATTCATGTGTATGAATGTTTATGCCTTTATAATATTTCATAATGTTAGCAACTTTTTAAGAAAAATGCCTTCAACAGTGACCCAGCATAGTCAACCAAAGTACATTACTATTTAAGAAATACGATTTGGAAAGAGAAAGGGATAGGACCTAAGCAAGGCAAACCACAATTCATGTGAGGGACTGACATCATGTCCAGTCCAAAAAGGGTTGAACTTTTTCTTTAGAATCACTAAGATATGGAAAAGGTGCATATTGATTCACCAATAATCACCTCATTATCACACGGAAAGCCTTTGACTATAAGAAAGACAGCACAGATTCAACAACATTGATAAAAAGCCCGAGGCAGCCAGTGATGTAAATCGGTCCATTTTTATCTGTGACACACCTAATTTTGCAGATCTTGGCTCTGAGCAGGTTTGGGACTCTGCTTTTGTTTATTTCCTTCCTGTTTCTTATCTTGCCTCCTGTTGAACCTGGTTTCATTAGGCTGATAAGCAAAAGCATCCCTTCCACAGAAACCACTTTTCCCACACATCAGCCAGGGTCTTGCTCCTGGCCTTCCTGGATTCTGAGTGAAAGTGGGCACAGACCCACAGGTTCTGTTCTAGTCGCTCTGAAGTATCCAGTTTCCTTTCTTTTCCGTTCTGCACAGGTCTGCTCTTGTGAACTGTCAGTGTTGAAAGTTTCCTCTTTCCAGTGTAGATCATGGCCCTTCCTCCCTTTCCTAGCATAGGCGTGAGTCTGCACCACCGATGGCAGGTATGAGTGAAGAAATGCATGCTCCTTCCCCTTTGCGATCACATGCTTTGCGCCATCCTATTGTGCCCCTCATCCTCATCACTGCAGTTAATATGATGAGTTTATGACCAGATTTAAGTGAGCAAAAACCTTAGTTTTCTAATTCACCTGCCTAAGTGTAGATTTTTTTTTTTTTGAGAAATGTTTTTGTAGTCTGGCTATATTATGCATTATATATTCTGAGAAGCATTATTAACTCTCAAAATCACCTGAGTGCTAATTGATAAATTACTATTTCAGTGAAGTTTTATAGGATAAGCACTTAATGACATTAAGAGACTAATTTACTAAACTAGACTCTGGTGACTGTGAAAGCAAAAAGCAACTTCTTCCAAAAATGTCCAAACCTCTGATAGGAAATAGAGTATACAAGGAATCCATTAACTCTTTTGTGCTATAATATTTTCTCTATTATCATCATTTTAGCATCAAACTGCTTTTCCTCTCTGAATAGAGTGACACTGATTTCACAGTTGATGACCAGAATCAGAAAGAAAGATGAAAGCAAGCATGTGCGTGCACACCCATAGGCACATTCACGTGTTTACTTACGATATGATCTATATAAAGAGACTGCTCACACAAATCATACAAACTCACTATCAAGACCCACCAGCTCTTCCTCTCATCTACAGAAAGGAAACTGTTTAAATAGGCAAACCCCCCAAAATTAAGGAGTTGTGGTTTGAAAGAAAATGACTCTTGGAATGAGTGGCACTGTTTGGAGGTGTGGCTTTGTTGGAGTAGATATGGTCTTGTGTGTCAATGTGAAGATGGGCTTTGAGGTCTCATATATGCTCAAGACACACCCAGTGTCTCAGTTCACTTCCTTTTCCTGCAAATAAAGAGGTAGGATACTTGAGTTGCTCCAGCACCTCGTTTGCCTGTACATTGCCATATCACACCATGATGATAATGGACTAAACCCCTGAAAATAGAAGCCACCCGAATTAAATGGTCTTCCTTTACTTATAAAGGAAGTTGCTGTGAGCTGGGCGGTGGTGGCGCATGCCTTTAATCCCAGCACTCGGGAGGCAGAGGCAGGTGGATCTCTGTGAGTTTGAGATCAGCCTGATCTACAAGAGCTAGTTCCAGGTCAGGCTCTAAAACTACAGGGAAACTTTGTCTCAAAAATAAAAAAAAAAAAAAAAGAAAAAGAAAGGAAAAGAAAAAAAAACAGTTGCTGTTATCATGGGGTCTCTTCACAGCAATAAAAGCCCTAACTAAGATGGGAGTGCACAGAAATAAAGCAACCATTTTGGAGCTAAAAAAAAATACACTTTAAAAACTGAGATATTAAACTGTAACAAGCAAATCGACATGCAACCCAACTTGCTATGAAGAATCCCCAATATACTTTGGAATTAGTAACAATCAGATCTTCTGGAAACTTAACTTGAAAGAATGATTTATTAACAGCAAGGAGGACTATCCGAAATACTGTTTCAGCAGCAGCCACATCTTTCTGCCCCCATCTTCTGAATAGGACATGCTGAAGTTTAACTCTGTATTAGTAAAAGACAGGGTTTCTGTGTTGTAAACCAATTGCAGGGGTACCTTTCCTAACTCCCCTCACTCAGGGTGTGCACAGATGTGGTGTGTCCTAGAATGCCTGCCTGTAACTTTTGCCTTGTAAACAAAACAGCTTTGCCTCTGAGGACGGTCAAACACAGCCTCCGAGAGTGAAGCCCTGTGAGGCTCAGCGTATTGATTACCAGTCCTAAGTTCCCCACAGTTACCAATGAGCAACCATCAGAAACCATGACACACTGAGGATCTCTGCTAAAGGCTAAAAAAGGCGCAGAAATGCAGCTTAGAGTGCAGTGGCTTGCATATGTGATGACATGTGCCGGAACAGGAACGTTAGAACAGATGGGAATAGAATAATACTTTAAGGTAACTGAAGAGAAACACTTCTGGAAAAACTTAAACTATAGTGTCAATTTTTATAAGTCAATAAAAAAAAGTTAGTAGGTTAAGTCTATGACATCATTTTCCTTAATTTTTGAAAAGAGACGGAAAATAGGAGAAAACAGATAAAACAAAATTAGCGGACCGTTCCACAGTGTCCAGTACTCACAAACTCACAGACAGCAGCTTATGATACTGGAAGCTACAAACAGGCAGGACAGTAGAGGCCTACGTAATAGCACACCTCCTTGATAATTGTCACTGACTTTCTTAAAGGGAAATAGAGGTAAGGAGTAGGGATGGACTTCTGCATCTAGCTTTACAGAATTCCGTGACTATTTCAACTATGAACGTTTTGTAAAAATAAAAACTTGGGTGAAAAGATTGAGGGAGTGATCGCAACTCTTCTTACTCATCTCATGTTATTCACTTAGATACTTTACAAATAGCACAACTAATCTCCCATGGAAGCTTAAAAAATGTGCATAAGATATTGGATTTGAGAATTCATTAATCATTCACTAGATGGGGCTAACACACTGCAGAGAGGTGACAGCTCTGAAATATTGCATTTTCGTAAGCGGTGTTACTTTTAAAAGGAAACTTACACTTATCAGATGGAAACTTTCAAATAGGTAGGCAACACATTGCTTAAACTGTCTTATACTATGTACAGAAACTGTTAACCCTATCCTAATTAAGCAAAATAGTTATAGAATTTTCATTTTAAAAATAACTTTACTGAGTATTAAGCTGAATTCCGTTTTGTGCAAATAGAAAAACTGCATTGCAGCAAAAAGTACTTGCCTGGCATAGGTTATGTGTAAAAACCATACTGAAGGCTCCTGTGTCCCAAAAGGAAACCTATAAACCAAGGCATGGAGGCAGTCAACTGACACAAAAAAGCATGTTAAATACTGGAAGGACATACAGATTGATTGTATCTAATTTTTGCCAACACAGGAGTGAATAAGATAAAGGGGAATACCAAAAAGATATAATTAAATTTGAGCATGGGAAGGAGAAAAGAGATTGTATGTATTAATCTACAGCTTAGTAGACCCCCTTGACTATAAAATACTCATAAAGAAGCATATGTGAGTCACTGGGAAGTGTTAGTGAATTGATATAATAATATTCATGGGAGAATACATGGATTACTGGATTTTTAAAACCTGTGTGCATGTGATATTTGTATGGAGATAGATGTATGTTGGTGCACACTTTCCATGTGCAGATGTGACTATGTCTTACATTTCCTTTTCTGAAAAATGACACCATGACCAAGACAACTTATAAAGAGAAAACATTTAATTGGGGGTTGAAGTTGTTTACAGTTTCAGAAGCAGTTTCCCTGACTCTGTAGTAGAGAGCATGGCGCAACACACATGGTGCTAGAATAGTAGCCGAGAGTTTGTGTCTTTTCCACAATCTGGAGACAGAGAAAATGGAATTGGCCTGAAATGGACTTTTAAAACCTCAAAGTCCACCCCAACTGACACACCTCCTCCAACAAGACTAACTCCTTGTCCTAGTCCTAATCTTTCCAATGTAGTTCCTCTAACTAGGAAACAAACATTAAAATATATGAGACTGTGGGGCCATTCTCCTTCAAACCCTCACAGGCTGTCGGAGGACCTCTTGCAGAAGCTGGCTCTCATGCTGCCAGGAGAGTTCTGGAACACTGCTTGCCTTTACCTCCTGACCCATCTCACCAGTCTTTGGATATAAGACATTTTTAATAGTTGTTGGGATGTTGTAATTTTATTTTGAATATTGTGCACCTTTGTATTTAGAGAAAAAAATAGGACCAGAATTTGCACTAAGAAGATGACTAAAGAGAGATTTCTGAATCATTCTAACATTGAAGCAAAGGATATTGGTAATGATGAAAGGAAAATCAATAAGAAATCTGTAGAGAATAAAGGGAAATGTTGAAAAGTCAGTGTCATGAGAGCCATGCCTGCTTTCAGCTGAAAAATTCAGAGATGGTGAGGCAAATTCTTCACTGTGTATTTTACTGAAATGTCCCTTGACAGTTAATGTTCACAACTTATTGGGTTATGGTCTACAAAATTTGAAATACAGACATTCTAGATATTCAGTCTTATGTGTTTTGAATGCTATTTTCATGTTTTCAAATTTTAAGATGAACTTTTGTCAAAGATTTTGCTTCTCACAAAATAGTACTTGATAAAATCATAAATGGAAAAATGTTATATTTTAAGACTACATACACACACACATACACACAAAACCAGAAATAAATTTGCTACTAAATGCAGAATTGGTAACTATCTACAGAAGCATACTCAATTGCTTTCCACTTGACAAACACACATTTCCATAAATTAGATTTGTTATACTGTTAGTTTTTTAGCAATTTGCAGAGTTGAAATAAAGTTCAGAGAAAATGGAAAAGCACAAACCCCACATAATCAAATAACTCAGCATGACATCCTCTAAACAGTACAGTTTTTCACTCAACACACTTAAAGAGCTTTGGACCACTTAGAAATGTTTCTGTTCTCAATACACTACCACAGTAAAAATTTAGGACATTTCTATTCTCCATAAAATTTTGCATCCTTCTTAGATGTGATTCATGACATATGAGAACAAATAAGGTGTAGTTCAGCCTATGACTGTAAGTATTCCCAGACTATGATGTATGGAGGGAAACCCCAAATGAAACCTGGCTTATCTGAATGAGACAGAGCTTGGCACAGAGAAAGCAAATCACATCAAATCTAGCAACACATAGAAGAAAGTGTGCCATAGAACTGGAACATCGGTGCAATAATGTGTGGTTGGTTTGCTCTTTCAAATCAGTCAGTGTGATTCACCACATGAAATCACTAAGCTTAAAAAGTAAGTCCCATGATCTGAGATTCTAGCATGATTATCATTTACTTAACAGTTACTATCCATTCATAAGTGAGTACATATTGTGTTTGGCCTTTGGGTCTGGGATACTTCACTCAGGATAATCTTTTCTAGTTCCATCCATTTCCTGCAACCTTCCTGGTGTCTTTCTTAGCAGCTGGCTAATACTCCACTGTGTAAAAGTACCACATTTTCTTTACGCATTCATCGGTTGAGGGGCATCTAGGTTATTTCCAGTTTCTGCCTATTATGAATACCATTCCTTCTGGGGAGCCGCCATACTGATTTCCATTGTGACTTTACAAGATTTCACTCCCAAGAGCAATGGAAGAGTGTTCCCCTATTTCAAATTTTCACCAGCATGAGCTACCAACTTCTTTAGTAGTTCTTAATCATTTTAACAGGTGTAAGATGGATTCTCAAAGTAGGTTTCATTTGCATCTTTACCCTGATAGATAAGGATATCGAACATTTTTTGGTTTCTCAACTATTTGAGATTCCTCTGTTGAAAATTCTGTTTATTTCTGTACCCCATTTGTTAATAGAATTATTTGGATTGTTGACAGCTATTTTCTTGAGTTCCTTGTATATTTTGGTTATTAGTCCCCTATTGGACATGGAGTTGTGAAAAATCTTTTCCCATTCTGTAGGCTGCCATTTTCAGACCTAAAAAGGCTAAGCAACAAGGAGGCATGGATCTCCCTGGTATAGAAAAGTAGAATCAATTTTGTCAATGGATTGGTGGGGGGGGTGAAACTAATTTGTTATATTAATGATGATTAAATGGTACCTTATAGTCTTTTAGATTCAGTAAATTATGATACATGGTAGGCTATTTCATGAACCTTATTTAAATCAACAACAAGTAGCATGATACTCTAAAAAGATAATTATTTTTTAAATTTATATCCATGATTAGGCCCTGCATCCAACACTTAGGATTTATTATTTTTACAAGTATACAAGCCACAAATTTTAATTATATGCATCACATATGTAATTTTGTTCTAATACAGTTTGTAATATGAAAATAATACATAAAGCACACAAATAACTATGGTTCAAATACCCTAAATTGCTGCTAGAAAGGCTCTTTGAATTGTCAATAAAGTAGATGCTGTTTAAACTTTTATAAACTTCATTATATATAAAAATTTCACCAAAATCATTAGGTATACTATATTGAATATCACATTATTTTAGTAAAAACAAATGTCAACTCACAGACTGATTATGCCTGACTAAATCAACCATGGAAGCAGCAATATAAAATTAAGAAAAGGAAAAGTAAATTTCTCTTCATCCTACTGCCTTTTGTTAACCATCTGTGTTAAGGTTCTACTATATCTTCCAAGGACTATTGTGAATCTCCTCATAAATTCTTTACTTAAAATCTCAAGTCGCAGTTGTTTCCAAATTCCATCACATTCTTTAGCATCTTGATCTTTATCATTATCTCATTTGCCTCTGACATTCAAAGGCTATTTCTCAGCCCTTTGGAAATTCATATTTTCCACCTTCCTTACTTCTGAGAATGAGGCCCCTTTCTCTCATAATCATGTCTTCACACTTTTTTTGTAGAACATCTTTCCTGTTGCGGAAAATTATTTTAAGATGTGTTACATTTGTTTATGCTGTGAAACACTTGTTTTAATGGTACAAAGATGTGTTGCATTCTTTTTTGTTGCATATGTTTAACTTTGTAACATGTCCTGGGCCCAGGTGTCTCCATGGCCCCAAGTGGCTATGCAAGCCACTCAGATTGGCATTGCCCTGGCTGCAAAGTGGATCTCGGACCGCAACATAACCCCAGGTGTTGGTCCAGACCTCAAGCTTCTTCACAGGCCTTTCATGGTACCAGGTCCCATGAATATCAGCAGAGACCAGGCTGAAGCTCTGGCCCATGTGTCGTCATGTCTCCTGATGGCAGTTCAGGGCACTCATATCTATATGTCCCCAGGCAGCTGAGATGAACAAACAGCCCCTCCTTGCAATAGCAGGCAGATCGTTAACTGCAGTAGGACCATAGACACGGGCATAGTCCTCAGCAGTAGCCCAGTCTCCGATGAAACCATGGCTGCAAGTGGCAGCACAGGCCACTCAGATCACCATTGTCGTAGCTATAAGTTGGCCCTCAGACAACAATATGGCCGAAGGCAGGGGCTTAGACCCTAGGCTCCCACACAAACTTTGATGGTGACAGACACCATGGAGATCAACACAGACCTTGGATGTGGTATTGTCGTGAACCCAAATAGCTCTCAGTTGCAGCTCATGCCTGGACATTTCCATGGCCTCAGGCATCACTTTAGGGCACTCATATTAGAATGACCCCTGCAGTGGCATGGTTCTAGGGCACTAACATGGTCACATGTGGTGGCCCAGACCCTGGGTATCCCCATGGTTCTTGTTGCCAACAGAAGTTATCAACACAGACAGCTGCTGCCCCAGGGTTGAGGACCCAGACATAGCCCTTGGCATCAGCCCAGGACTAGAGAGTCACTATGGCCCCAGTTGGCTAGCAGGCCTACCACATCATTCCTCATTGCCTTTGCTTCCCCAGATTTGCCTCTCTCCACAGGACGTAAACCACTCTGTCTGCCCTCCTCTCTCTTCAACACCCTACTATGTCTTTGCTCACCATAATGGCGCCAGACACTGGGCAGATCCATGGTCTCTTTTCCCGACAGAAATGCTTTTGTGTGAATCTTTTCCTGCCAGGTCCTAATGCAACCTTGGACTTATGAATATGGCGTCTAACATACTGTACATGTAGAAATCAGGAAACAAAGAAAGAATAGAAGGATAGGAGGGGAGGCTACCTTAGGAAAGGGGAAGTAGTAGAACAGAGGTTTTTAAAAAGTAAGGAGGGAAAATACTGTTACTAGAAATGTTTATGGGAGGGGGGAAGGGGTTAAAGAGTAGGGTTTGAGATCTGTGAATATCAACTGGGATGAACAAAGAATTATGAAACAACATGGGAAACAAGATGTGGCCACCTTTGCAATAGCAACTTGCCTATTGGGGGTGTGGTGCTAGGTGTAGGCAGACAGTTGTCTTCTGAGTGGATCAAGACCAATTCCACGGGATCCCAGAACTAGTGGCTAGTACTATAATCTGGCTAATAACCTAGGTCTGAGGATGTAGTAGGCCCATCTGTGGACTGTGCTTCTTCTGATGGCCAATTAAACTAACATAGCCACAAACTTCTAAGTACCTATTCTTACACCCAGAGACAAAAGCAGCCACTTATCCTAAGCAGAGAAGCCTTTTCTTACTCATGCAGACCCTCACAGCTGCTGGAGATACAGATAGTATGCTTTGGGTGTGGTCCTAACCCTAAAATAAGTACTTTATACCACCTTCTGTAAGGCTCGGGGAACATTATGGAAGAGAAGGGAGGAAGAGTTTAAGAGCTAGAAAATAGGGTAAAGTCTACAAATTCCCACTCTAAGCTGCATATAAATATTATAGTCATTACCTCACATCAACTGAAGTGAACTGCACTTAACTCCACAAGACCAGACATATCAACAGTCACCCAAGGGTAGAGGAGAGACTTGCTCTTCTCTTTGCTTCTGAACTATTGCCTGTGCTTAAATTCTGGTAGGTATTGCAGCCTTAGTTTCAAAAAAAGTTTTCAGCTTTAGTATCAGGTGACATTAAATAAAAAAAAAAGCATCAGTTTTCACCTGCCTGCAATATTTGGAAGTATTTTGCCTTCTTAAGCAAACCACTTACATGTTAGGTGCATCTAAAATGGAACTTTGTGAAGAACTTTCATTCCCTTTCATCTCCTGCAAAATTGTCAATGTTTTTTTTTTTTTGTGGAGACAGAAGGTTCATGTCACAAAATTAGTTCAGTCAAGTGAAATAGGCTGTCTCCTATCACAGGATGAGTTACAGAAGAGCTGCTTTAAATTTCCTCCTCTCTCAGAGCGATGTCAGTAGCATTCTGCCTGCTAGCTCGCTTCAATTACAAGAACCAAATGAGCAGCAATTTAACACTAGAAGCTTACTAATTAATGCGTATTCCTCTGGGCCTCTGGTCTATTCAAATAGACCTCTGATCTTAAAGAAATAAAATGAAATAAGATAAAATGAAAGATACATTACCAAACTATTTTATTCTTGGGAATTCAAATAAAGTTAGCTTACTTAAACCATTAATGTTTGGGGATTGCATAAGTTTTGTTGGTTTTCTGTTTCCTTTTATTAGAACTACAGCTAGGCCCAAACTACAGCATGGCTACAGTTAAGAACCAGGTTAAATTTACCCCTGTGCCTTGACCTTTAATTAGCTTTAATGCATTTCTTCCTCAGCTCTTAACTATGTTTGCTGAGACACCATGAGATACATTCTTCTTCATCTGAAATGCCCACACATTCCAAAAGTAAAGCTTTCTAACTCACTTGCTTCTGGTTCTAGCATACCCCTGTATCGAATTGCTATTGTCCAGTGACAATGAACAGGAGGGCTTCTTGGGAGATTTTTAAGCACATGAAATATAATACATAAGACACCAACAGAAAACTCTGATGATTAGAATTCAAAGATGAGGGACATTTTTTAAACTATATTATTTCAGCTACCAGAAACAATGGTGAATATGTGAGTGTTTTTTCACAATATTGGAATGTATTGAATAACAGTAAACACACAAGATATGGCAACTCCAGTGAAAGCATTTTGTTAGATAGTCTCACTTTTCTTGGTATCCATGGCCAGAATAGATGCCAGGCTTTTTAATTACAATCTGATTGAATAATATTAATCCACGGATGATATAGTATGTACTACACAGGAAATGCAAGTGTGACTTTAGTGGGATCAGGGGTATCACAAAATGGCTCTAAAGGATTAATAGGCCAGAGAAAAGTTTAACAGGTTTCAGAAATTCAGAGAAACTGAGACGCTGATAGAAATACAATAAAGTTTATTCCATAAAACAAAGAGAGGAGCATAGTTGAGGTCTTGCTAGAGAAGCCTTGACTGTTCTTTGGAAGTCAGGCTTGGGGTCAGAAATGAGCTTCAGGAGAGAGACGCAGCCAAGAGTAGGCTAGATCCGGGTGAGTGAATGGCTTATGAGCAGCAGGTCCAGATGGCTGAACTGGACAAACAGAAGGCCATTTGAGTAGGCAGTAACAGCAGTGGGCACTGAGCCAAGCTGAAGCCTCAGTGACTATCAAGAGCTCTCTTCTTGTGGAGCCTCTGACGTACTGGGCAGTCAGATAACAGGTTGGTAGACAGCCTCGATCACTGTCATCTCCATGTCAGGCGTCCTTCTCTTGATGGAGTGCAAATGAGGGAGTGCTGTCCTTTTCTTCATATGATATGTCTAAGTTCTCAAGCTGACGTTGCTGATAATAATTTCAATATATCCATGTATCTCTGCAGTATTTACACAAATAAATGTATAGCATGAATTCCTTTATAGTTTCTGGAATAAATTTGTTTGTTTGTTTGTTTGTTTGGGGAGGGTTTAGGGTTTTGTGGGTTTTTATTTTTTATTTTTGAGACAGGGTTTCTCTGTAGCTTTGGAGCCTGCTCTGGAAATAGCTCTTGTAGACCAGGCTGGCCACAAACTCACAGATATCTGCTTGCCTCTGCCACCCGTGTGATGGGATTAAAGGCGTGCGCCATCACTGCCCAGGTTTGGAGTAAATCTTTTATGAGCCTGTGTTCAGTGTGTGGTACCAAGGAGGTGGTGTTGCTCACATGTCACCAGGAACAAATCATCTTCCAGTCTCAAAATGTAGTCTCTCACAGCAAGGCACAGCCTGAGAAGTACTGTTTCTCACAATACAGAATAAGTTAGGACAGACATAGACTAACCTCAGTGAATAATAGTCTGAACATTTATTAAATTTCTCCTGTATAGAATGTAAAATGATAAGGTTTCATTTACCTTATCTTTTGAAGCCTCAGAACAATCTGTTATGGTACCATCACCACCACCACCACCACCACCACCACCACCACCACCATCATCATCATCATCTTAATTTTACCTTTAAAAAGTGAACGATAACTCCCAAAGAGCAAGGTCACATAGTAAGTAGGCCATGTGGAGGAGACTTTAACTTCACGTATGTCTCCAAAGCTCCTAAAATCCTATACTAAAGCTATGTACACCATGATGAAGAAAACATGCTTAAGTGTCCCAAATTTGATTAAAAAGACTAGAGAGCTGAAGAAGAAAAAGGGAGAAGGGAAATGATTCAACAGCTGAAAGCACAGCAAAATGATGAAAGGACAGTTCATGTCAAAGCCTTGACTTAAATCCCCTGATAGGGGGTCAACGACATCATTTTAAATTTTACAGTCAGTTCAGTCCAAGGACTCCGGAAAGTTTGCTATAGATGCTTTGAGATAGATATCTTACACTCGCTTTACAAAACCTTGCTTTCACAACATTAATGGTAAGAATTGTTTGGCAGCTGCTCCCACTTTTCGCAGCTGGCAAGTTGTAAGTTGGCACAAAACACAGTACTTTTGTATAATGGCTAGTATCTGTGAGGTCTTGACACATCATTTTAGTTGGGTTATCTATTGGTCTTAAACTTTGGCTTAACACAAATTTGGTGCAATAAGAATGTACAGTGATAAGAAGTTCTTCGTTTGTTTCAAGTACCATACGAAGTGTTGTGTGTGTTATCTTAAGAACCATTCATTGAAACATTATTTTAAAAGCACTATTATTTCTCAGATTGTAAAATGGGAGCACTATAGCTTTAGTTAATTTGTCCACGGACACTTAGCTACTAAGTAGGTAATTAAATTTGAACTCAAGTAGATATAGAACAATTGTGAGCTATTTTAAGAATCTGATGTATTAAGAATAAAAAGTTATAAAATGATACATTTATAATATCCGAAAACATTCAGCTATTGAAAAACTTCAGAAGGCCCTCGAAAAGACCGTTAAATGCAGACTACTAAGGTTAGTACAGAGAGCAAGGTGATGAGCTGAAAATGTTTCTCACAAGTGAGGATTGCACTTTCCCATGGGTACAATGAATGGGCAAACAGCAGAACTAGTAAAAAATAAACTCTACAGAGCCATGGTAGAGCAAAGGGGTAGAATCCAAATTTAATTCAACAGAGAAAAAACCTAGGCAGAATCCCAAAAAAGATGTGATAGACTACGGCAGATTAAAGGGAAAGTACTGTTGGATTTTCTTTTACTACGTTGAAACATCAAAATGTTGTAGGTTATTCTTTACTCATTTTACTCTTTACCCTTTGGAGAGCCCACCACCCAACTCCCAAATAAATCAAACACAGAGAGACTTTTTCTTTCTTATAAATGCCTGGCCTTATCTTGGCTTGTTTCTAACCATCTTCTCTTAAATTATCTCATCTACCTTTTGCTCTGGGCTTTTTCTTACTTCTCTAATCTTACTTTCACTCTTACTCCGTGGCTGTCTGTGTGACTGCCTGATTGTACTCCGTGGCTGTCTGTGTGACTGCCTGATTGGGCTCTTTTCTTTCTTGTCCTTTAATTCTCTCTTGGTTCTGCTTCTTCCCAGACTTCTCATATTTATTCTCTCTGACTGCCAGCCCTTCCCATCCTTTTCTCCTGCCTCACTATTGACTTTCAAGCTATTTATTAGACCCTCAGAAGTTTTAGATAGGGAAAAAAACACAGCTTTACAAAGTTAAACATATGCAACAAAAAAAAATGCAACACATCTTTGCATCATTAAAACAAATGTTCCACAGCATAAACAAATGTAACACATCTTAAAATAATTTTCCACAACAGGAAAGATGTTCTACAAAAGAGTGTGAAGACATTAATAGGAGAAAAAGGGGCCTCATTCTCAGAAGTAAGGAAGGTTGAGCATATGAATAGCCTCAGAAAGGGCTGAGGAATAGCCTTTGAATGTCAGAGGCAAATGAGGTAATGATAAAGTTCACACAAGCTGCTAAAGAATGTGATGGAATTGGAAAACAACTGTGACTTGAGATTTTAAGTAAAGAATTTATTAAGAGATTCACAGTAGTCCTTGGAAGATATAGTAGAACCTTAACACAGATGGTTGACAAAGGGCGGTAGGATGAAGAGAAATTTATCTTTCCTTTTCTTAATTTTGTATTGCCGCTTCCATGGTTGATCTAGTCAGGCATAATCAGTCTGTGAGCTGACATTTGTTTGGGATGATTCAATATAGTATACCTAATAACTTTGGTGAAATTTTTATGTATAATGAAGCTTCTAAAAGTTTAAACAGCATCTACTTTATTGACAATTCAAAGAGACTTTCTAACAGCAATTTAGGGTATTTGAACCATAGTTATTTGTGTGCTTTATGTATTATTTTCGTATCACAAACTGTATTAGAACAAAATTACATATGTGATGCATATAATTAAAATTTGTGAATTGTTTATAAAAATAATAAATGTTGGATGCAGGGCCTAATCATGGATATAAATTGAAAAAATAATTACCTTTTTAGAGTATCTTGCTACTTGTTGTTGATTCAAATAAAGTCCATGAAATAGCCTACCATGTATCATAATTTACTGAATATAAAAGACTATAAGGTACCATTTAATCATCATTAATATAACAACTTAGTTTTCCTGTGCATTTCTTTTAAATTTTCCAATTTTGTGGAATACAGGTTTTCAAAGTATGACCTAATGATTGTCTGGATTTCCTCAGAGTAGAAAACACCATCCTGAACAAGGTAACCTAGGCCCAGAAAGACAACCATGGTATGTATTCACTCATAAGTAGATATTAAATATGAAACAAAGGATAACTGAGCTACAATCCACAATCCCAGGGAAGCTAGGTAAAAAGGGGGACACTAAGAGGGACACATATGGAGGGCTCCAGGAAAAATATAAGTAAGATCTCCTGAGTAAACTGGGAGGGGGGTTAGAAGGGAGAGAATGGGGTGTGGGAATATGAGGCATCAAGAAGACCAAGTTGTGGTTAAGGACAGAGGAGAGCAATGAAAGAGATATCTTAATAGAGGATACAGGGAGTCATTATGGGGTTACGGAGAAACCTGGTGGTAGAGAAATTCTCAGCATCCACAAGGATGACCTGAGTTAAGACTCTTAGCAATAGTGGAGAAGGTGTCTGAATTTGCCTTCAACTTTAATCAGATTAGTGACAACCCTAATTATCTTCATATCACCTACATCCAGTAACAGATGGAAGTAGAAGCAATAACCCACAGCTAAGCACTGGTCTGAGCTCCTGGAGTTCAGTTGAAGAGAGAGAGAGGAGGGATCATATGAACAAGGGGGTCAAGAGCATGATGCAGAAAAACCACAAATACAGCTGACTTGGGCAAGGGTGAGTTCACGGACTATGAACTGACAGCTAGGGAACCTGAACAGGACGGAACTAGAACTATACCTTTTTAATGTGAGTGATAGTTAATGTGGCTTGATCTATTGGGGGCAGGGGAGCACGAACTGGGGTGCATCATATGGGAGGTGGGAGAGGGGCTTTGTTCTGCCTCATATTGGTATCCCAGACTTTGTTGACTACCCAAGAATGGCCTTACTCACTTTGAGGAATGGATGGGGAATGGGAAGAGGGGAGTTGGGGAAGCAGGAGAAAGAGAGGGAGAAGGAACTGGGGTTGGTATGAAAAATGAAAAGTAAATTTTTAGTAATAAAAAATTGAAAAAGAAAAAACAAAAATTACTTACTTAATTAAATTACATAACTTTTTGAAGCAACACCACTATCTGGGAACTGGGTGTTCAAATACATGATCGTAGGTGTCTATTTTTTATTGTAACCACAACATATGGTTGCAAGAATTGAGTGGGGTACACCACATAAAGTAGAAAAAAATAGAAAAATAGCTTATGTCCATGGTTCTCACTTGATAACTTTTAATAATTTTAATTTTAATGTTACTCTAGAACAGTATGTGAACAGTAAAATCATTTATACTCTAAAGTCCATGTGTCAAATAAATTTGCGGATGGCAATTTTCCTCTCATGGGAAGTAAAGAGCCCTTTGACAGGAACATACCATGCTCAACAATGACTTTTCAATAAACACAAAACTAAGAAGTAGATGTCTATTTCTTAGATGGTCCACTGACATTAATCAGAAAAGACATGCCAAAATTCAACTCATCTAAAAGTAAAGGACTGTATTTGATGATCCAGCACAATCCCAGTAAGTATCTGGGTAATTGATTGACTAGGTCAAAGTGTTAAATTTAGAGCCCAGTAAGAAAGCTCAGTGGTTAAAAGCCCTTGCTACTCTTTCACAAAATGCCAGTTTGTTTCCCAGCACCAAAATGATTGGTCACAACTGTGTATAGCTTCAATTTCAGGGATCTGATGCACTGGCCTCCAAAGACTCTAGCATGCACATGACACACATAAACTCATGTAAGCCTACACACACACACACACACACACACACACACACACCACTTAAGTAAATACATGTTTAAAGTGTTGAATAACTCTTACATCAAACACAAATCTGTTTTTTTTTTTTTTCAGTATGTGAAAGCAATACTCTGCCTTGCCTTACACACGATGTGGCCATCAAATTCTTCCCCTTAAATCTCAGGGAACCCTCAAGAGAAGGCAGAATAAGCATAAGAGCCAGAGGGGATGGAGGACACAAAGAAGAGAAGGCCCTAAAATCCAATATCATCAAAGTTCATATGAACTTACAGAGACAGAGGCATCATACACAGGGCCTGAATGACTCTGCCTCGGGTCCTCTACATATCTATTGTGGCTTCCAGTTTAGTGTTCTTATGGGATTCCTGAATATGAATGAGTGGGTTTCGTAATCATGTGCCTTCTTTTAGCAATTTTTCTTCTGTTTCTTTGTTTTTTCCAATTGCAATGTGTTAGATTTTGTTTTGTATTATTATATTATATTTTACTTTATCTTATTTGTTTGTTTCCTTAAGAGAGACAGGAAGGGAGTCGATCCATCTGGAAAGAGAGATGGGTAAAAACTGGGAGGAGCAGAGAGAGGGGAAATCACAATCAGGACATATTATGTGAGGAAAAATATATTTTTCAATAAAAGGTTATAAAAAGACAAAGAAGATTAACCTCAGTATATTCTCCCTGGAAACAGGAAATATAAAGCCTGTGTCTAAAACTCATAGGTATCATCAAAGCCAGTATACCAGACAGAGATAAGAAAAAATATTCTAGAAGGAGACTCTGAAATCAGGTCTAATATCAGTCCATCTACAAGAAGGCAACAGTCTCAGCTTGTTTTAATTTGTAGAAAATGTATAGAAACTTGAAAACCATAAACATTTTTATTTATACATGAATGTATTTCTAATGTAGAGCTGGGACTTTTTATATTTTACAGTATCATGGTAATATTATATATGTTTACACAACTAATAAACATTTATTAGATGTAAGTTATGTATTAAACCCTAAGTTTGTCCCTGAGAATAAAGTGGTGTATAATAAAAAACAAGACCACTGTCCTGAGGCTGCACGTGGCTGTACTGGAGACAGATGAGTATAAAGAGCTGCAAGCCCACACTCCTCGCCCCCACACTGATGCTAAGACATAAAAGACAGGCACCAGCAGTTCGAGATGCACAGTCTGTGTATCCACAAATGAGATGTGGGAGAAGTCACTGGAAAGGGCGGAAGACTTGCCGGTCATGCAGAGACATTTCGATTTTATTCTGTATGCAGTTAAAGAGGATTTGAAGACTTTTAAGTAGAAATGGGTGTTATATGATGCAAATTGCTTAAATGTCATGGTAGAGCCTAGAGAAACCAGAAGTAGAAACAAGGAGAAAAGGAAGTGCGTGGTGCACACTGAAGATCCAAGCAGACTAGCAGTGAGGAAGTGGAGAAGAAATAAATATTAATGGTTTTGATAGAAAATAAAGCTCACTAGTTTTTAAAATACAAACTATTTAATCGAAAAATACCTTTTGCAAACACTTCTTTATAGAATGGAAGAGTTCCAAAGTTTGGAAAAAGGCGATGGGAATGTTTTTTCCATACTATATCTTCCTCTGCCCTAACCACCAAGATCAAGCAGGAAGGACTAGCTGTCCTGAGAGAAGAGTTTATAACAAAATGATTTAAAAGATCTAACTCAAAAATGAGCTAGATATTATTCACATGTCTGTTACCCTAGGATACAGGGAGCAGGGAAATCTTAAGCCCAAGACTGAATAACATACTAGGGACTGTGTCCCAAAACGAACAATCAAAAAGTTAAAGAAAGAGAGAGAGAGAGAGAGAGAGAGAGAGAGAGAGAGAGAGAGAGAGAGCCTGAATGACATACTAGGACTGTGTCCCAAAAAGAACAATCAAAAAGTTAAAGAGAGAGAGGGGGGAGGGAGAGAGAGACAGAGAGAGTACTGAGATTAAAACGTACTTTTCAAGCATCAGGACCTAAAGTGGATCTCCAGAATGCACATAACAAAAAGAGCAAATAGCCATGGTAGCACTAGCCTATAATCCCAGAACTCAGGAAAGAGAGGCAAGAGGCTCTCTGTGAGTTCAAAGCCTGCCTTGCCTTTATAGTGAGCATCAGGAAAAATAAGACTACATAGAGAGACACTTCCTCAAAAAATTATAATCATAAAAATTAAAAACAGAGCATGCCAAAGGGCTCCTCATCATCCCATTCCATAGACACTTGCTCAGCCATGATCATGGCTGCTCTATTAACAATAACTTGAAATGTACTTGAACCAATGACTGGGTAATGAACAGTGATATACAGACACAGTGGAATACTGTTGTAATGAAAACTGAAATCATGAAATTTGCAGGTAAAGAGTTGGAGGTAGAAAAGATCCTGTCAGTTGAGATAACATGGAACCAGAAAGAAAAATATTACTTGTTCTCTCTCATCTGCTATTCCCAGCTCCAAGACTTCAGATGTGATTATATAACCTGGAGTCAGTTCACAAAGAAGGAAAGTAAAATAGGGGTCATAAGGAGGAACAGTAGAGAGAGACATTACAGGTTGATTTGAAGGGGATGTTAGAAAGGGAATCATTTTAAGTAGGGAATCGTAAGGAAGATAAATAAAAGAAGGAAACTAGTTTTTAAACGTCAGTAAAGATGTCTAATAAAATTATAAGCAATCATATTATTATCTACCTAAATTTACATCTAATACTGATAAGTCTTTGTATGCACATTCATATATAGTTTAAAGGAAATTCATCTGGGCTGCCAATGTGTACCACAAAAGCCTTAGATTAACAACAACAAAAAAGCAACACCAGGCGTAAAAGGCCCTCTTTAGGTTGTTCAGGGTTGTCCAAGGCAACTAAAACCATTATGAGCTATTATTGTTGCCCTTGGTTGCCTCCCAGAGGTATAAGATAAGTTCCTACTGCTCAAGATACCTTGAACTTTAGACACAAAATCCAGAGCATCAAAACTGGATCTGATCTGAAAGTCTGCTCCCTGAGAACATGATTTCCAGTACCAAGAATTGGTTATATCTAATTGAGTTGTTGGCCAATGGGGTCTCTTAGGAACTCCAAAGCAGCCCACGCTGTGTTCAAGATTATAGGTTAGGCTCCTCAACCTCAAGGCTGATAACCACCTGCACAACTCATTGCACATGGAGATGCAGAGCTTGTGCCTACCTAAAACGTTCACTCTTATGTGCTGGCATTCATGGTACTGAAAGGTACTCTGCATACCACCAAAGGAGAAAGGTAATTATCCATCCAGCTACAAAATCTATATACAATGTGTCCTGCCTTCAGGTTATGCTAGTGCAATTGTGATACAATGTTTGTGGGAGTAACCAATACCTGATTTGAATGAAAGCCTATTCCATGAAATGGAACATTCCAGACACTGCTTCCTGGTTGGATGACCAAGAACCAGAAATTAGATAGCTCAGGGAGCAAGGGGAAAACCAAGTTACTGTTCTACTAAAGAGAAAAATAGCAATAAAATGACCTCTCATGATATTCTGTCATACTCATAGATCAGTGCTTGCTGAGTCATCGTTAGAGAAACTTTCTCCTATTGCAGATGGGAAAAAGTACAGGGACCCACAGTTGGACAATATGCAGAGAGTGAAAGACCTTGGAATACTCAGCCCTATGATGAAGGTAGTGTCTCCATCAAATTTTTCCATTAGGGTTCAAGAAACCCAAAACAGAAGATGCAGAAAGGAGGTAAGAACCAGAGTGGATACAGATAGCAAAGAAATGAGGCCCTGCAAATCAACAGGACTGATGGATGCATATGAACTCTCACAGAGACTGAGGCAGCATGCACAGGTTCTTCACAGTTTTGGAAAAGATGAGGTCCTAGAGCTGAAAGAAATGGTCACATGCCCTCAAACAACCTAGAGACTTTCTCCAATTGATAACCACTTACAAATGAATTGCTAGTTTCCTTCAGGAGAGTCTTACTAGGGAACTATGACATCGTATGCTGGAGAGATTGTGGGGTAAAGGGAACACTCCTGCATTGCTGGTGGGAGTGCAAGCTGGTACAGCCCCTTTGGATATCGGTATGGTGATTTCTCAGAAAATTACAAAACAACCTTCCTCAAGACCCAGCAATACCACTTTTGGGTATATATCCAAAGGATGCTAAGTCGTACCACAAGGACATGTGCTCAACTATGTTCATAGCAGAATTGTTTGTCATAGCCAGAACAAAACTACTCTTAAGGGTAGGCTGCATGCCGAGCAGTAGATGGCCCACATAAAACAAACTCAAAGGCATCTTCAGAAATTCTTTGTCTCACAATGTCAAGTCAGGGCTGTTTTTTTTTAACTTTTCTTATTTATTTTTATTTTATTTTATTCATGTATATTTAATTAATTTATTTCTTTCCTCCCCCCTCTCTTGCTTTACAGGTTCTTTGCGTATATATTATAGCTAAAAGCTTTGTTTTTTATGGGATTCCTGAATATGTGAATGAGTCAGCAATACCACTTTTGGGTATAAAGCCAAAGTATGCTCAATCGTACCACTGTGACACGTATTCAACTATGTTCATAGAAGCATTATTTGTCATTGTTTGTCATAGCCAGAACCTGGAAACAACCTAAATGCTCTTCAACCCAAGAATGTATAAGCTTTTACATCTTAAATTAATCCATTTCTATTATTTTGTGTACTGCCACATGGCTGTGGTTTACCAGGTAAAGTTCCGGTGCCTGTCTCCTGCTGGAGGCTACATGGCTTCTCACTGACTCTGCCTTCTTTCTCCCAGCATTCAGTTTAGTTTACCCTGCCTAACTCTATTTTGCCCTGTCGTGGCCAAACTAGTTTGTGTATTAACCAATGATAATAAAACATATTTACAGCACGCAGAGGGGAATCCCACATCAATTCCCTTAGAAGTATGCTTGATTTCTAATGAGAGACAGAAAATGGTTGGGTCTAAATAGGAGGATTATGTGGGGAGGAAGTAGCAGGAATCAAGGAAGGGGAAACTGTAACCGGGATATATTGTATGAGCAAAAAAATCTATTATCAATAAAAGGAAAACAAAAACAAAGTATAACTGTGAGCTAAGTTATCCAGACACCTGAGATCAATGTGATACGGCATCTGGGCAGCAGTGTCAGGATGAGGACACAGGCGGTCCAGGGTGTGCTGAAGCACAGCTTCAAGCAATAAACAAAACACTCTGGATATCTACAAGGAGCAGAGGCTGAGCATGGCAGGTGTGCAGTAATCAGAGACCAACTGGCTCTTTCTAGGTCTACACGTCAATTTAGTGAAAGAGAGACAGTGATTGGGGTGAAATCATGAAGAAAATGATTGTGTTCCAGAGAGAAATGATGATGGAAAATTTAACAAGTGCTTTATATTCTATCAAGCATGTAAATAAAAGTTGTTAAATAGTAGTCACATTTTGTCTTTTGTGCCCAGGAAAAAAAAAATAATGCAAAAAACTTGTAACTTAAAAACTGTACTACATTTTTTTCCCACTTCATTTTTTATTTCAGTGCTCATACGTATCAAGCCTGTGACATCTAAATAAAGGTAATAGACACCCAAGTGTGCAGACTTTGCACTGTGTCCTTTTCTCCTCTTTGGCTCTAGGGAACCACACCCATATCTGTGAATCTATGCGGGAGACATACTTGAACTCTGAGAATGCTGTTTTATAGTAACCTAAGCATGCCACCCCACTTGAGACTCCTTCCACCTTCTCATCTGCACACTTAGCTTCATTGCTCTTTTCCAGTGTACACAAAGGAACTGTTGTCAGACACGCTTGTCTTTTTTGGTCAGTTTTTAAAGGCTTTTCTGGCTTCTCTGTTGTCTTATCTGTCCTTTACTGCAAATGACAGAAAATAAAATGTATCATCTTCAGTTGCAAATAAGTATTTGTTCCTGTAGACGACAACTTCAGAGCATAAAAACATCAACTCCTTATTATTAACAATATTCTTTGAGTCACAAAAGCATAACTTATAAGACATTATCAAATTCATTAAAGTTGAAAGAATGGGCAACTGTACCCTACACTGTCAATGTTGAAATAAAAGATTAACAAAATATTACTTAAAAACATAAGTCGTCCTCTGGCAAAAGTTATTTTAATTTTCAATTTGATATTTTACAAAATAACTAGATAAGAAAAATCAATCAAATATAAAACTCTGTAACTACAACATGATTTTAGCTTCTGATACTGGCATCAATCAAAAAGCAGGCTAATTAATTAGTTAATTGTGGTAACAGGCACAACTAAAGAACACATAACAGACTGAATACTTCTTAGTTGGTAATTTTAACATGATTTTCAGCTTCTGAAATGAAAATTTATCTAAAGCTTCTACTAATTCTGAATTCCTGTTAATTTACAGATTAGTAAATATTTACCATAAACTTCTTTAATATACTCTATATGAAAATAAATTAAGTATATTTGTCTTACCAGACTCAGATATTCCTATTAATGGGTGTACTTGTGGGCATTATACGCAAAATTAAATACATTAAGATAGTTACATGGAAACAATAGTTTATGATCTAGATTCTTTCAATATTGTATATTATTTTAGGAATCAAGCTTGCAGAAGTTGTAGAGAATTACAGTTCTTTGCAGAGATTACATATAATCTGAATTCTAAGCTTAAAAATTGATCAATAACGTTTTAGGAATTTTGTCTGATTATAAGACATGTAATGTTTATTTTATTAAGTTGAGAGTAAAGATTGAAATACTCTAAGTAAATCATTTCCAGAAATAATCACAAGACATTTGACAAATAATTTATAGTCTATTAATTCATTCTTACATGAAAACTATTTGCTCACATGTGAGGGTATAAGTTGAAGACATTTGACTGAAAAAAAAGGCAATTGAGTAAGTCTTGTGAAGGATTCGGAGAAGTACAGCAAATACTTGAAAGTAAGGACTCTTCTTTGGACTTTTGTACATTTGTGTACAAGGAAAATGAGCATTTGGGATAGACTCTATTGTAGCAAGTTGACCAAAAGTATTAAGGAAAGCTATTTCATTGGTCCCCGCATCCTCTAGAAACCTTGAGAGCACATCATAGAACACACAGGATGGGTTTTCTCTATGATGTATGTGATGCCCCTCCATTCCATTCTCCCACTTCAAGAAAAACAGATCTTCGTCTTTTCAACAAGTATCACAATAAATCTTTGTCACTTCTCTGTACATTTTAAATACACA
Source organism: Arvicola amphibius (assembly GCF_903992535.2). Taxonomy (NCBI): domain Eukaryota; kingdom Metazoa; phylum Chordata; class Mammalia; order Rodentia; family Cricetidae; genus Arvicola; species Arvicola amphibius. The sequence goes on along the minus strand of NC_052055.2, from coordinate 9,719,903 downwards.
TCTATAACTGCACACTGTTGGGTTTAATGTACCTATATTAACTGATAATTTCTAAGAGATGACCAATAATCTATATGTCTAACACATTAACATATTTTATATAATTGGCATAACATTGTTTTGTTTTGTTTTTTTGGTGTGTGATTTTTGTCTACAGTCAACTCCAAGTCATCCGCCTATAGTGCTGTGGTAAGGCTTGGGTAAGTAATACTCCCTTGGCTAAAGAGACCAGAGCTAAATTGTGAGGCTTTCTTCATAAACGTTTGGGACATTGAAGTGTAAGGCAGTGCTTCACATGTAAAATGCCTTTTTCCTTCCCTTCATCAAATCAGCATGAGGAGTACTCACCTAGACGAATATGGGAACCCCCCGACTTAAAAGTAGGAGGACAAACACATAAATAGTTTAGGAAAAAAAACACTGGAAAATACAGGAGAAATGGAGAGTCAAGTTAATCAGCTACAGGGTCTTTGTTCTTTTATAAATATTTAGCACATTGATTAGGACCCTTGTCAAGCAAATATGGTCAGGTATTGCATGCTACAGGGTGGGCAGTAATGATGTGGGATTCCCCTCTGTATGTTGCGATTGTTAACTTATGTAATATTCTATTCTTCTGTGGTCTTTGATGAAGTTGAAGAACAGAAAGTTTTAATTACAGTTTTTCTTAGTCATGATAAAATATAAAATAGATGTAAATATTTTAACTATAATTCTTGCTTGATACCTATTTTATTATATGTCATTTTACTATGTTAAAGTTAAAACCTTTCTTTTTATTTAGACAGAAAAGGGGAGGTGATGTTGAATTTCCCTCTGTATGCTGTGATTATGTTTTCTTATCATTAATAAAGAAGCTGCTTTGGCCTATGACATGGCAGAACAGAGCCAGGTGGAGAAAACTAAACTGAATGCTGGAAGAAAGAAGGCAGAGTCAGAGAGAAGCCATGTAGCCACTGAAGGAGACAGACTTAGTGGTGAAGCAGAATTAATAGAAATGGGTTAATTTAAGATATAAAAGCTAACCAGAAAGATGCTGCTATTAGCCAAGCAGTGATTTAATTAATAGTTTCTGTGAAATTATTTCAGGTGTGGGCAGCCAGAAATGAAAAAGTAATCTCTGCCTACACAGTAATATAGGAATTATTGCTCCCATACAAATTAGTGAAAAGCTTCAAGTTGGAGCAGGTGTTCCATGGTTAGTCACTGCCAACATGGAGCTATGATTATTTTGCTGCAGTACAGTGGCTGATTACAGGTAAATCTGAAATAGATAAGTTAGAAGCCTCTTTTATACTATGAGGAGATACACGGATGAGAAGATGTGAAAATGTGGTAAAGCTGTTGTAGCCTAAATAGAAAGGAATATGGACCAATCATTGTTATTAACTTCTTTGGTTCATGGATAGAGTGGTTATAGTCATTAGTTCAGGAAGCTCTGCTACTAGCCAGTGAAATAGTCACATATATTAGAAGATTCAGAATAATTTTGCCTTCATTATAACCTGAGAATTTTTAGAAAGGTTAAAGACTGCATAAAATTAACAAACTGGTCATTTGCTTCAAAATTTCCCATGTATTATACAAAAAGAAGATTTAACTAACTCACTGCAGTAGATTTAGTTTTTCCAGCTGTACTAAAAGAAAGGTTTACTCAAGCCTATTTACTCTCAAAGCTTACACTCGGTGACATCTAACAAGACCTCGTAAAATCCGCCAAACAGTGCCATCTACCAGGAGACTGGTGTTCAGATACCCAAGCCTATAGAGAGCATTTCTCATTCAGAACACCACAGTAAGATCAAGAACAGTCTGGGAAAGCTGGAGATGACTGGTCTCAAAATAAAACTTGAAAAGAGGACCGAGTTTGTAATGGGGTCACACAATTCTTGTCCAGTATGTTGAAATACTAGGTTTAATCCCAGAGTCCACAAAAACTATTTTTAAAAATTTTTATTTTATGTGTATGAGTATCCTGCCTGCACATAAGACTGTGCACTGCATGAATGCATTGTCCACAGAGGCAAGAGGGAATTGGATTCCCTGTAACTCCAGAAGGTTTCTAGTTGCCATGTGTGCTAGGAGTCACACCCAGGTTCTCTACAAGAGCAATAAGTGTTCTCAAACTCTGAGTCATCTCTCCAAGTCCCATCCCAGGTTCCACAATAAAGAAAGAGTTTGTTATGGTGAAGGAATTTAGAAGAAATCACGGATAAACTAGGGATATACTAATTACATTCCCCTGCATGAGTAAAATGTGTTCATATTCACAAGTTTACAGGCATTTAAGTCACAAGCAGTGCAAAAAACATGCAACTGAAAGCTTACTAAGAACATTGAAAATTCCCACACTTGCTTAATTCCTGACCAGATGTAAACATAGATGCTTACTGTTGCAGTCGTAAACCTACATATAACCCTGGGGTAGAATTCTCAAAGTGTGCTGTGCTATTCCTAGTCTTTGAAATATTCTTGATAATTGAAAGTTTCACTTGTTCCTAGACATTGCTTTTTCACTGTGCTTATATGGTACTGAGATAGCTATCTTGAAGCATTCTAAATCTTGTTCATCTTATGCTAGGGTCAGGCCCTGAGACAGGAAAGGGGCATTGATGCAAGGAAAACTTCTGACCACCAAGTTGACTGCACACAAGTGACCTCGAATGGCTCAGGCCATCTTAATACTTAAAGTTATATTTCTTACCAGGGTTACATGAACAGTTTTATTATTGGCTTCTATTTCTTTTTACTTTAAGAAATACATCATGTTCTCCTCCTCCCTCCCCTTCTACCCTAGACCTTCCCTTGCACTCTCCTTTATCCCCTACCCCTGCTTCCAATTATCTCAGGAGATCTTGTCTATTTCCCCTTCTCAGGGGTTCCATGTATGTCATTCTTAGAGTTCTACTTGTTACCTAGCTTCTCTGGGGTCATAGGCTATTGGCTGGTTAACCTTTGTTTTATATCTAATATCTACTTTTAAGTGAGCACATACTATGTTTGTCTTTCTGGGTCTGGCTTACCTTACTTAGGATGGTTTCTTCTAGTTCCATATATTTCAATATCCCATTGTTTTTAACTGCTGAGTAGTATTTCATTGTGTAAATGTATCACATTTTCTTTATCCATTCTTAGGTAGAAGGGCATCTGGGCTGTTTCCAGGTTCCAGCTATTATAAATAATGCTCCTAAGAACACAATTGACCAAATGTCCTTGTGGCATGAGTGTGCAGGATGGTTGATACGGGGAAAGAACAGAGAGGGAGAGCAAGAAAAGAGATATCTTGATTGAGAGAGCTATTATTGAGAGAGCATGAATCCTGGCATTAGGGAAATTTCCAGGAATCCCTAAGGATGACCTCAGCTAAGACCCAAAGCCATAATGGAGAGGGTGCCTGAGCTGGCCTTTCTCTGTAATCAGATTGATGACTACCTTAATTGTCATCATAGAACCTTCATCCAGCAACTGATGGAAGCAGATGCAGAGATCCACAGCTAAGCACTGGTCCAAGCTTCCAGACACGAGTCAAAGAGAGGGAGGAGCAATAATATAAGCAAAGAGGTCAAGACAATGATGGGGATACCCACAGAGAGAGCTGACCTGAGTTAGTGGGAGCATACTGACTCCAGACTGATAGCAGGGGAGCCTGCGTAGGACCAAACTAGGCCCTCTGTGGTTGCAAAGTTAAAAAGTAATAGACATGGGCACAATGCTTTAAAGATGACAATATTCAAACCCAGACTACTATTTCGTGTCTGCGAGGCATATCTTTATACAGTTCCCTTTTCTACAAGAGGGTTTCATGCCTCAATCTCTCTGTAAAAGGCAGACGTTGACAGGCACTCTTTTCCCATGTCACTTTACCGTAACTTCTTCCGCCAGTATTGCTGTATATGGCAAAGATGGATCTATCCACCCCATGTTTGCTATTGCATTATTCCCATCAGAATATGCTAGATCTTTTAATTAATTCTATATGATTGGTGCCCAGGGAATTTACTCTCAGCAGTTGGCACTATGTGTATTCCTGAGACTTTTTCCTTATTCCGTGCATGCATGCCCTACTCTCCTTTCCGGAACTACGAGAGAGACACGGCTAATGTTCCAACTCTTGTTTTCTCATAGGTACCTATCTTTCTCTCCCAGGAGTAGGAGTTGTAGTTAGGCAATTCTTGATAAGAGATTTGAAAAACATTAGCCCCGTGTTGAATCTTAGGGAATATTTTAAAAGGAACAGAATTTCCAGGGAAAATTACATACAGCTGTGTGACTGACAAAGTATAATGAGAGAGAAGAGAGCCTCAAAGCTTCATGAACCATGGAACTGCTAGTCCTTGACAAAGTAGAGTCCACTTGCACAGCTGCCTTGCCCCCATGGAACCCCATTGGACAGGTAGTCAAATGCTTATCTGATATTAGGCTACGTGGCTCCCCACAATCTTACAAAATTAACCATTTCCTAAATTAATTTCGAAATTACTATTTATTTGCACTCTTTAACAGATGATTTGAAAGCCACATTTTCATTGCTTGTTCTTTGACAGTTTAACAATATTTAGAAAGGGGACATTTATATAATTATTCTCCACTATCCCCTCTCTAATATTGCTATCAACCATAACACACACACACACACACACACACACCTATGCATGCACGCACACTTATACAACCCCACCGGTTTCCGTTTTTTCAAGAACCATTTATTTTTACCCTAAACATTTGTATAAGCTTTGGATTGGATCTATCCAATGGAGCCGTTTCCTAGGGAAAAAAAATTCATTGCAATCACAAAGTAACAGTGTTGGATGCCTGTGCAAGGTTTGCACAAGCTGGGGTGTCAGCAGATAAATGTACACTCTTAAAAGGGTTCAAGACGCCTTATGCCTCACTCGTGAGCTATTTGTCACTGACAGATTTTGGGAGAAGGGGGTCCTTGCCTTCATTTCCATTACTTGTTATTTTAAGCCATAATAAATCTGTCTGCCATTATAAAAATAAACCATCTTCAGCTGCTTACTAAAGAAGATAAATTTGATCAAACAAAGATGAGAACAGATATGACAAATTTGTAATGCGTTGACTTCCCCCTGGATTCCTACTCTTTTAGATTTCCGGGAAATCTGTTTGTGGGAGAACTGTGAGGCCATGTCTAAAACTGAGATGTCAATCAGATGCAATGGTAAGGGAGGCCATATGGCTCTTTGTGTTTCCCATGTTGGAAAAATGACAAATTGTACATTCAGTTGCTACCATTACAATTTTCTCTACTGTGTAGAGAAAATATATGCTAGAACAAATGAATTCACCCCAATTTTTTCTTTTTTTTTTTTTCTTTCTTTCTTTCTTTCTTTCTTTCTTTCTTGTTTGCTTGCTTGATTTCTAAATCAACAAGATTAGTATATTAGTATGTGCTGATTATGGTTGCTCATGCCTAAAACTCTAGCATTTGGGAGGCTGAGGCAGGAGGATTACTTTGAGTTGGAAATAAATTTGGAATAGAGTGTGAGATATTGTCTCAAAATGCACCAAAGGCTCTAGGAACATTTTGGAAAATGGAGTAAGATTGTAAGGGCAAGTAGATCACAGAGTTTTCTCTGAGATTGTGCCTCCTAGTAATTTAAGAGGCTACATTCATGAAGTCTCATAACATTACTACTGCACATGAGGTAAGCAAGGACACCAATAAATAGGCCCATGTGGACAGGAGAAAGACCACAAGACCTCAACCAATCACAAAGAACTAAAGGCAACTAAGTAATGCTGCACTCAGAAAAAATATTCTTCTACAGGGAAGAGCACATCAACTGCTTATCTACTATCAAAAGGTCAACCATGAAAACATACATAGAAGGAATATTATACAAACAGAGAAGGTTATACTTAGAAATACACACACATATATGAATATTTACATGCATGTAACAACAATTAATAAAAAGGAGGCCATGAATTTGAAAGAGAGCAATGAAGGTTTGGGAAGGTTTGATGGAGGAAAGGAAAAGAGCAGGTAAGAGATACAATTATAATTTCAAAAAAATTAAAGAAATAATTAAACCTTACCAACTCCATATTTCCATTCTTTATTACAGTGAGAAGGCACAAAAATGTGGAATACAGAGCTGAGTGTAAAAGACACTGACTGAAGCCGGGCGGTGGTGGCGCAGGCCTTTAATCCCAGCACTCGGGAGGCAGAGGCAGGCGGATCTCTGTGAGTTCGAGACCAGCCTGGTCTACAAGAGCTAGTTCCAGGACAGGCTCTAGAAACTACAGGGAAACCCTGTCTCGAAAAACCAAAAAAAAAAAAAAAAAAAAAAAAAGGCACTGACTGAATACATAGAAAACGATGGCCATTCCATTTCTGTGCAATGAACTTAACAACATTCTACGTCCTAAAAATAAGATAATGCTCTTAGGTATTAAAACAACTTGTTCAAAATAGTGTCATAGCCAGTTAACAAAAACATTTAGGCATAGACTTCAGCATATGCACCTAAAATGTTACTTGATATTTTATTTAATTATATCATGTTCAAATTCTGTGAAGATTCTATCTAAGAGAACACTAGGCCACAGCAAATACCCATTTTTAAAGAAGGAATTTCATGTTTCTTTATATATCTCCATGTATCTCTATTTGACTCATATGCTTCTTCTGATTTCCTACTAGCTCTTGCACAAAGTAATGACAATGTGCTCTACTTAGTGGTCACTGTAAATGCCACTACATTGTCAATTTATCGTGTTTGTGTTGCATGTGTACTATAGTACACAGTACTATCTAGTACACAGTACTATAGTACTGCATATAATAAGTGTGTGAAACATAAAATATATGGTACACAAAAATATATACATATATAGCATTTATGACTCTAAGATCAGGTTATAGAAATAAATTTCTAAGGATAATTGCCAACCAATAAACCACTCAACTTTGAGTAGCCTGCAGGGAAACAAAAGAAACGCCGTATGAGAAAACCTTCATAATGTAAGAGAGTACAAAGGTTTCTTATGATTCCTGGGAGAAATTTTAACTTTGCTGAGTTCCTTGATAATGTGATAAAACATTAGATGGAATAAGGAATAGACAGACTACATAAAATTTTACTGTTAATATCAATAAACTACATACATTCAAGAGAAGTACAGTTCTTAATGGTGCTTGATCTTTCAACATAAGGGAATTCAAAAAAGCTGAATAAGGCTTTTTCTAACATATTATTTTTATTGACTACTTAGGAATCTCCCATCATGTACTCTGATCACACTTCCCAGTCATCTCAGGTCTGCCCCCACACTTATGAACACCCCTCCCCAAAAGAAAAGAAAAAAATGCCTAATTTGTGTTGTCCATACCCTTGCATATACTTATAGGAGGATGACCTAACTTCTGGCAGATTTCTGAGTTTGATACCAGTCTGGACTACAGAGCAAGTCCTAGCACAGTAGAGCTACACAGAGAAATACTATTTCAAAAGGAGGAGGAGGAGGAATGGAAGGGGGAACAGGAGAAGGAGGAGGAGGATAAGCAAAAGGGAATTTTAAGATCTTAATTGGAATACTGAAGCTCAATGTTGGGTTCAATTAACAGCTCATGAGTATGAGGGGCACAGCCCTTGTACTGCTTCTGCACCGCTACTTCTAAATCTTGTTTATAAAAGTTTAATTTAAGGGTAATTACAGAAGCTAATCAGTGAAGAGTAAGTGCCTACTCGACACGGTCTGAATAATCCAGAAAAATTTGATGTATGCCTTTTGAAGATCATAGTGGCATGATGAAAATCATAAAATAGCCATCAGGCATTACATCTAGCATGTTTAGAGGGGAAAAATCAATTATTAAGCTGTGAAATTAACAGGCACTATTTTGGCTATTATCTATAAGACACGGTCAATGTCTTAATTGTGTAGAGCATAAAAGTAAATATTTCCTTTTAAAAATATTCATAAAAGGATTCCCACAGATTCCTGCTTATTAAGGTGTCATTTTATAGCATGCCTTTTCAAATAATACAAGCTTTCAATTGAACAAACAAAGTCAAAAAAATATCATCAGTCTATGCGACACATGGGAAATTATTTTAATGGTCTCTTTCTTTTATATCTGTAACATACACTATTATCTGTTCTGAAAGGTTCTGTGGTATATTAGTGATGCAAGTTCTTAGTGTGGTGCCTATCACATAGTAAATACTTGTTGACATATAAGTAATGGATATTAGAAAAAAACTCCTAAATTATTAAAAATGGGGGTACATAGGAGGCTTTAGAGAGAAGAAGGGGAAGATAAAATAGTGCAATAATATTATGATTAGAAAAAATTTTAAAAAAAGGTATTTTAAAAACTTTCATAAAAACAAGAAGAAAAATGGAACTACGGGAAGCATTTTATCTCATTTACTTTGAAAACAGTAGCATAAAGTACACGCCTAGCTCCTGTTTAACAGACGAAGAAAATGAGGCCACTTGTTAAGGTTGTGCAGTCAATAGAAGACAGAACATGAATTGAACACATTAGGGTAGTAGCTGTGCGTATCATGACAGCATTGTCATCGCCACCATTGTCAGTGCGTCCTGCTGTCTCTGTAGCAGACGAGGCTATGAAAACGAGCTCCTGGGTACTTCCAAAGATAATTGCCTCCCCTTGGCAGGAATCCAGAACAAGCCCACATTAAGCTAAATTCTGCCTTAGAGTGGGCTGTCATACAGTTGGGAGGATTTATTCCAAGCACCTAGAAGGTACATGAAAGATGAATACATAGAAGTCAGCAGATTTTATTCCCTTTGAACATATCCCAGTGCTGAGGAGGAAGGGAGCAAAATCATCTTATCCATACGCAAAAACATTCTTAAATATCCACACAATTAACTTACCTGACTATCAACCCCCGAGAAAACAAAAGCAAGGCAAGGTGATGCACGCACCACATGAAATGCCATCTCCTTTGTTAATGAATAATAAAGTTTAAGAGAATTGTATGTAAGCACATGAGCCTATATTGATGGGGGTAAGAATGAAAACGTAGACTTTTCCAGAGTTAAATTCTTTTAAACTGTTTATTCAAACTACTTCCTCATCAAATCACCTTATCTAATTATAAAAACTTTGAAGTTAAAGATTTGGGATAAAAGGTCTTAGCTGGGGCCATCCTTGTGGATTCTAGGCAATAGTAGAGAGGGTGCTCAAACTGACATTGCCCTGTATTCAGATTGATGATTATCTTAAATATCACCATAGAACCTTCATCCAGCAACAGATGGAAACAGAGGCAGAGTCCCACATTGGAGCATTGGACTGAGCTCCCAAGGTTCAGTTGAAGAATAGAAGGAATGAGAATATGAGCAAAAAGGTCAAGACCATGAAGGGTTCATCCACTGAAACAGTTTACTTGAGCTAATGGGAGCTCACCAACTCCAGCTGAACAGGGAAAAAAAAAGCATAGGACCAAGCTAGTTAGTCCCTCTGAATGTGGTTGACAGTTGTATGGCTGAGGTAGACTGAGGGGCCACTGGCAGTGGCACTGGGATTCGTCTCTGCTGCATTTACTGGCTTTTGGGGATCCTATTCTCTTTGGATGTATAGCTTGCTCAGCCTAGATGTAGTGGGGAGGGCCTTGGACTTTCCACAGAGCAAGGTGCCTTGCCCTCTCTTAGGATTGGAGGGGGTGGTGTAGGAGGGTGTGTGGAGGGAATGGGAGGAGGGGAGGGAGAAGGAATTTGGATTGGTATTTTTTTAAAGAAAAAAATCTAGCACAAGAAAGGTTTGGGATATAAATTAATAGTGAATATATATTTTCTTAAATAAAACTTCAAAGATTTAAGGTCATGTCTGTGTGCTATCATTATTCTGAAACATTACTATCAAGAGTAATTTTACAGAAATATCATAGTCTATCCCCAAAAGGATTCCAGATAAACTGAGTATAAAATAATATGAATAATATTTCAAAATCAAAAAAAATGATTTTATTTTATGCTAGTATAAAACTTTCAACATTTATTAATTAATAAATTTTAACATTTATTTTCACAATTGTCACTAAAGAGACAATTTGAAAGTATGTCATGATGACAACGCTAGCCTATATGAGCACTTTGAGAATTCAGATATTTAGCAAAGGGCTCTACGCTTAAAAAGTCACAATTCATATGTGTGTATCGGTGGCATGTATGTGATGTATGTGCATATGTGTGTGTGTTCATGGGCCTGCACAGACAAAAGAACAGAAAAGAACTTGGAGCATGTTCTGCTCTATCACCCTTCAGCTTATTATTACCTTGAGACAGATCTATTGAACCCAAATTTACACAGGTGTCCACTGAGCCCAAAAAAACTTCCTTTCTTTGCCCCTGTATAGCACTGGAGTTAAAAACAGGTCACCGCACTTGGGTTTTTTTTTTTTTTATGGGTTCTAGAAATTTAAACTCAGGTCCTCGTGGTTGCCCAACAAATGTTCTTATCCACTGAACCATATCCTCATATTCCCAAAGATAGTTGTTGTTATTATTATTATAATTCCTTCCATAGAACACCACTCATCAGAGCTGAGGGTCAGGGATCTGGCAGTGCCACCCAAAAGCCTCCATCCCCTTCCTTATCTAAAGTAATTCTGTAAAAATTTACCTGTTTCCTTACTACTATCTGTGAAGTTAGTGTAGACCTTAACTACTGACCATATGGCTTAACAGAGCTATGAACTTTTTCCTCTTTCAGTACCTAACTCATCTATAATTGAGATGAAGTTTTATCCTCAGTATAAAAGGACACGCCTTAAAAAACAACACAGTATCTAAACATACATGATGATGTTTCCTGGGATAATTCAGTCTGTATATTTTCTGCCTGAAAGAGTTCTTTAGAGAGGTAAAAAGTTAACCAAAGCAAGAGCTACTAATAGAACCATCACCTAGAAATACCAGAGTTAAAAGAATGTGTTGAATTTTGCTCACTGGTTAGCTGAAAGAGTCACAAAAAGGAATTCTAACCGTTTCCTTCCCAGCATCTGTTAAGCACTTAAAATAAGGCCCAGGACATCATGAATGCTGGCTCTTCACTGGAAACATAAAACAAAAATCATCCAACTTCAATTTATATGAAAAGCAACAAAAAAAACACATCATCTCCACATTTAACTTCCAGAGGCAGCCCATTTAGTGCTATGCTTGAATATGTATTGAATAAACACCCAACCTCTCTGTCTCCATTTCTTCTTCCGTTAATGAGCACATGGGTATCTCATGGTGGTGTTAGGACTAAACAAGATATGGTGGCCCTAGTAGAGAGTCTACAAAATGTCATGGTATAAAACAAGCAGCCAGTAAATGTTTAGTCTTCTTTATTAAAACTGGACGTCTTACTGAGGCACTCGGGTCCACAAAATAAATAATAATGAAGAGTCCGAGAGAGAGAGAGAGAGAGAGAGAGAGAGAGAGAGAGAGAGAGAGAGAGAGAGAGAGAGAGAGAGAGAGAGAGTGGCTCACATTCCCTAGAGGAAAATACTGAGCATGAATGGTTGTTAGACATAATGACAAATCCTTATCCATGTTTGGGAAGTAGAATATAACTGTCCTAACCCTGCTTCACAGCCCTTCACCAGTTTGGAAATGTTGGAACATTTTGTAGACACAGATGGCGAGGAATGAAAATCAAATGCAACGATTCTTGAAACATCCTCAGATAGATGCGATATTCAGTGTCAGTGAGCACGCCTTTTCCTCCCTGGGACCAGTCTCCCTCCTTCCTCACCTTCACTCTTTAAGGAACTGGCCACCTCGGGGGCGCTGGTTCCAGAGGAGCCCTGCGCAGGGGCGGGGGCTGTAACTCTCAGCAGAATCCTGAGGCCAGGAGCCCGGATGCTGGAGCAGTCAGAGTGAAGCAGCAAAAGCAAGCTATATCTGAGCCCAGAGCAGCTTCCCTTCCTGGCTGGTGAAGTCAGAATTCTCAAGTGTAGACCAGAAGATTAAAGAAGGTTACATTACCAGCTACACTTGGGCTGAGCAACTCCCAGGTGTGCCACAAGTTACAGGTGAGTTACTGTCCTTCCTTCCCTCCCTTTAGGCCCTGGGTCCAACAGGTTGGTGGGGGGGGGGGGAGCTCTAGGGGGCTAGTAGGCACTCAGCTGATCTCACATGCTCTCCTGAACTTGGCTTCTTCTCCTTTAACCTTGGGGTCGCTGTTTATTTAAAAACCCTCGCCTCAGCCACGCTTTGTTCTATTCCTTGTCTTTCTGCCTTCCTCCTTTTCCTAAAGTGAGAGCTCGCCTTTGTTGTTGGAGAATGCGCCCAGAATGACTCTTCTGAGAAAAGTTAAGACAGTGTGCAGTGTTCCCCGTGCTCAAGGGCCACCCAGCAGACTGGAAGCTCCTCAGTTTTTAATGACCCACTGGAACTTCAGTTTAAAACAAACAACAACAAAATTACACTAGCCTTTTTATTCAAGTAGGAGCTCAAAACCTAAGGGAGGAGGAAGAAAATCTAGCATGAATGACAGATGGGAATCAGAGAGAAGTGGGAGGAAATCTTGAGTCGGGTACCCCAGACATGTTCCCCACCCCCTACGTGTTCACAGCCCTAGAGAACATCACAGAGTGAACCCCTCGCAATAGAAGAGGGACGTTATAAATCCTAGAGCCTAGGACTCGGAATCCTGCTGTCACCACGTTCACAAACTTTTCTTCTGCAAACAGGGTAAAAGTGAGGGTCTTATCCCCGCTTCCCGGCACCTGACAGAGTCCTCCTTCTCTGCTTCTGCCCTCCAGATCTTCGCGTCGCCACCCCTTGCCAGCTCCTCCACCAGAATCGCCTGCTATACTATCCATGCACAGTGGGGGTCTCAATTACAAAGTTAAAAAAAAAGGCTGTGCCTATATCTAGGAAAGCCACCGCCCACCCGGGACATAGCTTGTGTCCTGGCTGTTTCCTTCCTGGACAACACACGATTGTATGACCGGCTCCCTCTGCGCGCAGCGAACCACTCTTGCTCTCCAGCCTCCTCGCTCTAAAAAACTACCGCGCACTCGCAGCTCCCTAGCGGACAACCAGCCATCAGCTGGGGGTGGAGAGAGTCGGGGTGCGCAAGTGGGAGGCCTCTCCCTCGGGAGCCTGGGAGATCCCTGTCGCCAGGAGGGGCCGTGCCACCGGCCCTCGCGGGAACCCAAGCGTTGATCTAGAGCCTTCCCAACTTGGTGGTGCCCTCAGACTCAGGTGGTCGGGATGGATCTGTCACCCCGCAACCGGCCGCTGCTAGACTCCTCGTCGCTGGACAGCGGCTCGCTGACCTCGCTGGACTCCAGCGTATTCTGCAGCGAGGGCGAAGGGGAACCCTTGGCTCTGGGGGACTGCCTCACGGTCAACGTGGGCGGCAGCCGCTTCGTGCTCCTCAGCAGCAGGCTCTGTCCTGCTTCCCGCACACGCGGCTGGGCAAGCTGGCCGTGGTGGTGGCCTCCTACCGCCGCCTAGGAGCCCTGGCTGCGGCTCCCAGCCCCCTGGAGCTTTGTGATGATGCCAACCCGGTGGACAACGAGTACTTCTTCGACCGCAGCTCCCAGGCATTCCGCTATGTCCTGCACTACTACCGCACTGGTCGCCTGCATGTCATGGAGCAGCTGTGCGCGCTCTCCTTTCTTCAGGAGATCCAGTATTGGGGCATCGACGAACTCAGCATCGACTCCTGCTGCAGGGACAGGTACCCACAGGGCAGGGCGCGGCAGCTGGGTGGGAAGTCAGGAGTCGGGCTAAGAAGGCACAGGGGAAGGATTGAGGCTTTGTGTAAACTTGCCTACTCCAGAGCTTTGTCAATAGGTTTGTCTGCCTCTTGACTGGAGGCTAAGGTGTTTGCATAAGACTAGAAATCAATCCTAAAGTCAACTTGTGCGTTGAACGTTAAAGGCAAAACAGAAACAACAGCAAAGAAACTTCTTGTCCCGTTTCTTCCAGAAATTAGTATTCTGATTTCTTGTGAAAGCCCAGGCTGATCAGGCTTTAAGTAAGGATTTGGTAATTAAGTAGCTGAGTCAGAAAAAAAAATGCTTCAAATGACACATAGGAATGAAAGATTTCGGTTTATTGCCATCAAATCAGAACTTTATCTGTGAAAAACCTGCTTGAAGGACCTCCTCTGGCCCTTAAAGATATAGGCTCTACAGTGACTTACTGTTGACCTGTGACTACTATTACTCCTTTATGGACATTTTTCTTTTATACACACAAATGTTCCAGTAGCAAACAGATGTTCTTGTCACCAAAAATTAAGTCACAAAATTTCATTAATCCAAAATTTCCTGGTTATGAATAAATCCTATTTGCATAAATTTCTACTAGAAATTGTCATTTAAAAAATGGGAAATCTGGCAGGGACCAACCTGGGTAAAATATGAATATATATTTCTATATTTTATCCCTATGTAAGTGTGACCTCTCTGTCAAAGTTAATTCTCTTGTCCTTCCATATGTGTTATTTTTTTTAATTAATCACAAAGTTGTCTTCCCTGAAAGATACTTCAGGAGAAAGGAGCTGAGTGAAACACTTGACTTTAAGAAGGACACAGATGACCAGGAGAGCCAACATGAGAGTGAGCAGGACTTCTCACAAGGACCTTGTCCCACTGTCCGCCAAAAGCTCTGGGATATCCTAGAGAAACCTGGGTCTTCCACAGCAGCCAGGATCTTCGGAGTAATCTCCATCATTTTTGTGGCAGTGTCCAATCGTCAACATGGCCCTGATGTCAGCTGAGCTAAGTTGGCTCAACCTACAGCTGCTGGAGATCTTGGAATATGTGTGTATAAGCTGGTTCACCGGGGAATTCCTCCTGCGCTTCCTGTGTGTGAAGGACAGGTGCCGCTTCCTGAGGAAGGTGCCAAACATCATAGACCTCCTTGCTATCTTGCCCTTCTACATAACTCTTCTGGTGGAAAGTCTGAGTGGCAGCCACACCACACAGGAGCTGGAAAATGTAGGGCGCTTGGTCCAGGTTTTGAGGCTTCTCAGGGCTCTGCGCATGCTAAAACTGGGAAGGCATTCTACAGGTATTCATATTTCAATGGTGTCTTTTAATGTCTCTTTGCTTCCGGCAGATCTCTGTGAGTTCGTGGCCAACTTGATCTACAAAGTGTGTTACAGGACAGCCAGGACTGTTGTAATGAGAAAGCCCATCTTGAAACCCTCCCCCAAAAAAGTCAAACAAACAAAAATATTTTATGTAAATGAGAACATCACCACCTTCCATTCTTATCCACGCCTCACTCTTAAAAAGTACTAGAAAGCAAAATCTTCAAGGTATTATGAGAGGTACAGAGCTATCTCTCACACACTTTCTGTCCACAAGGATTGTGAAACAATCTCATTCTCTTTTAACTTCAGTTTAATATAATACAATGCCATATAGATACATATATACATTAAGACATTCTTCTCAAAGGTCAAATATAAAGCATACATAAATGGCATACAAATAAATTATATACCATACATAGGCCATAAGTTATTTTGTTTTCTATTTCCCAAAAAAATATATAGAATTTTGTTCTTGAGTGGAGAGAAGAGACTTTCTTAGTCATGGCAGACAAGAGATGGCCAGGTTTTGATGGCCCTCCTCTGGTTTTTTATTAAAAAATAGGATCATTTGTCTTGGAAGAAAAAATTTAGTAACTAAATGTCTTACTTTGTATTTGAGAATTTTCTTAAACTTTGAAAAATCAAATGAACATTCCGTAGAAAAATTCACCTCCCTCCCTCCCTCTCTCTCTCTCTCTCTCTCTCTCTCTCTCTCTCTCTCTCTCTCTCTCTCTCTCTCTCTTCTCTCCTCACCACACACACACACACACACACATACACACACACACACTAACTTGCCCTTTAGAACCAATGCCAATGGAAATCAAATTAAATTTAGAGCAATTAAAGAGAATTCTTTATGGTCTGAAAGTAATGATGCTCAGTAGTTGGTTTTGTGACTACTGAATATTATTGTATTGGGTTATTACAGGCATAATTGTAAAGAAAACAAGAATATTCCCATGAGTTGGTTGAAATGTAAATTCTCAACTCTACCTGTCAGAAGGTAGAATTTTAGTATATGTACTACTTTCTGGATCTTGCACAAAAATAATGTGTATGCAATTATTTTTGAGCTACATAATTTGGAAGTCAAGTCATATGTGTTTTTGAGAAAGATTGGGCAGCATGCATAATAATACAATACAAATGTATATACACACAAACAAGTATTTACAAAGTATGCTGCCATCAATGTCCACAAAGATACCTCTGAATGACCGCAGTAAGGGTCATGGTAGCTACACCTGCCTGTTAATGTAGAGAAAGAAAATTAACCTGCAATTTCTTTTTCTACATCTCTGTAATTAAGACTCACCCTACAAAATTCTAGTCATGTGTTTTCCTAGCTAGTCTTACACACCAGCGATCTGATGATGGGGTTTCCAAGAACTTTTACAAGTAACATTCTTTGTTTCCTGACACAGATAATGGGATGCTTTCTTTGAGTATTTATAAACTCTTCCCGGGATTCAATTTATAAAACACTGAGAGCTACGTTTTTCCCAAAAGAAAGAAAAAGCAAAATAATAGTAATTTCAACAGTGTCACCTCCCCAAAAGTTTCTCAGTTCTAAAGCAAGTATAAAAGTATTAGCAAAACCTTAATTTATTTAAAGTGTACGATGAATGTGGTGAATATTTTATAGTTTTATGTCAAGGAGAGTATTTAGAAAATATGGCCACAAACATCATAAGTTCCCACATATTTGAAACATTCATTGAGAGATGTTGTATAATAACGGTTAGAATCCCTGACAGTCTGGGTATAAATCCAGGGTTTGTAGCTTTGTTCTAGATACACTAGCCCTGTTAATGTCAAACTCCATATCTGCAAAATGATACAACAGTGACCAAATCTGTCACGTGGTACTTTTGAGGGGTAACTAAATTTAGTTATATGGATGATATTTTATCTTTAAGTGTAATCAGTTGTTCTAAACACTGTACTTATGTCAAATTATTTCTTAACTGGCATTCCATATAGACACATTAGAGACAATTTTCTAATGAGGTATTACAAAGTTACTCTGGAAATTTTTTTGAAGTTAAACTTCCAAGTTTATGTACATTGTTCTTTAAAAATAGGTGACAATAAGAACAAAATTATCTCAAAATTTGAAGAGAAAACTTTAAAATAAATAGACCATGGGTAGTATTTTAATGTGTTTCAAATAATCTCTAAGGGTGAATAAAATAAGAAAGTATTCTTTGTATTGAATTGGGCTTTCAATTCAATGTTGGTATGACTTCCAAAGACACATCCTTAAAAACCTTTGTCTAACCTTGGAAAAAGGTATCTCATTGGTTAGTTCGAGCCCTCTTTTATAATGGAAGGGTTCTTGCTACTCTCTTTAGTACTTGGGCTTTGTACAGATGTTGCAGGACTCCCATAGGTCTGTGTCTCATCTCCGTTGGTAATTTCTCTAGTCCTTCCATTCCTATACACTTTGGCATTGAAAGATACAGGAAGTCAGAGCTATCATATGGTTAAGGGAGATAAGGACTGGAATTTAATAGGTATTCTGAGAACTCTAGAACCTTCCTATACACTGGTAAGAGTGTGTTCTGGATATACATTTGACAGCTGTGTTGTCACCAGTGCCTAATGTACTCCTCCTTTTCCACTTCGTTGCCATGGAATCTACCCCTCATTTCTATGGAGCATCTCATTCTACTAATCTTTACCATGAGTAAGAAAATAAAAGGCAAAAATATATTAGAACAACATCAAAATGATGATAAAAAGAAGTACTGAATTGGTGTCCACTTCGTTGCCATGGAATCTACCCCTCATTTCTATGGAGCATCTCCTTCTACTAATCTTTACCATGAGTAAGAAAATAAAAGGCAAAAATATATTAGAACAACATCAAAATGATGATAAAAAGAAGTACTGAATTGGTGCATTGGAAAGCAGTTTTGATCATATGAGCTCTCCACATACATCCCTGCCAAGGACTTGGATTCCATGAAGTGACAAACTCCCATAAGATACCTCTCTATAGATTTCAGTTTCATTTTTCACATAAAAACCCAGAAACAGCATAAACTCAATAATTACCAAGTAAATGAATGATTGTAGCTATATTTCTCTTTATCCTTCAAACCTGGCCCCACCCACAAGACTATAAGCTTCCCGAATACAGAGGTCATAATGACGTCTTCACTGTATCTCCAGAACATTGCTCAGCATATTAGTTATGCAGAACATGTTTGTGGGTGGATTGCAAGGAGGGAGAGGGGAAGGAGAGAAGGAAAGTGGAAGAAGGATGCTCAAGCCTGACAGCCGTTCTTCTCTTGCAGGATTGCGTTCACTCGGGATGACAATCACCCAGTGCTATGAAGAAGTTGGCCTACTGCTCCTGTTTCTATCTGTGGGGATTTCTATATTTTCTACAATAGAATACTTTGCAGAGCAAAGCATTCCTGACACAACCTTCACAAGTGTTCCTTGTGCATGGTGGTGGGCCACAACATCAATGACTACAGTAGGATATGGGGACATTAGACCAGACACCACCACAGGCAAAATCGTGGCCTTCATGTGTATCCTATCAGGAATCCTTGTCTTGGCCTTGCCTATTGCCATTATTAATGATCGTTTCTCTGCTTGCTACTTCACCTTGAAACTCAAGGAAGCAGCCGTGAGACAGCGTGAAGCTCTCAAGAAGCTTACCAAGAACATTGCCACTGACTCCTATATCAGTGTTAACTTGAGAGATGTCTATGCCCGGAGCATCATGGAGATGCTTCGATTAAAGGGCAGGGAAAGAGCAAGTACTAGAAGCAGTGGTGGAGATGATTTTTGGTTTTAAGTTTACTTTCAACTTATTGGCAAAATCTATGTACATTTGACTGGATTGATGAAGCCTTGCTACTATGGATATCTGTATATTGATGATGAGTTTCTTGAACACTTCTCATCTTCTTTCTGGTGTATTTCCTAGAATATTTAACATCTCCTATAGCAACTACTGATTATTTTGACATACTTCTCTTCACCCTAGCTAATTAATACAACCAAAATTATTTGGGAAAAGAAATGCATATCTAAATTTTCAGATATTAATTGATATAATTCCATACATCAAACTTTAAAGATTCATGTGTCATTGATTTTAGATTTTCACAGCTTTGGGTTATTTTTTTTTAATCAAAGTTGAACTGTTCACCCCAGAGGAAAAAAAAATAAGTGAACATTTAAAACCACATTGAACATCTTTTGGCTATTTAGAAATATTCTCCAAATAAATTACTTTTTCTCTATATAAATGAAAGCTGTTGAGTACAATGATAAGCGTTGCAAGCAAACACACAAACTTGATGATCATAGCGATTGCCTCATCTTCCATCAAGTGCAAATCACTGGGCCTTCCCAGACAGAGCTCTGCCCTTCGTCATTCCAGTTGCAAGTGACCTCAAACTGCTGAGTGCAGGAGGTGAGGCTTCAAGTGCCTAGACAGCTTCACCATCGCAACAGAGCGAGAGGTGTGAAGAAGAAAGCAGCACAGTTCTTTGTGAAACTTAAGACGGTTTGTAAAATGTCTCATTATGGATGAATTATTTAAGTTATGCCTTCAAATTCATGAAGTCATGAATATGCAAAAGTGAAGTGGTGAAGATCCTAAATTTATTCATTGAAAAGATTAGATAGTCTTTTTATAAGTGAAAATATGTTGAACGGCATCATTAGATGAACTCGAACATCATTTTATTGGTTAAAATTTTATTGGTGGAAAGCTTTCTGATTGTTGAGGTAAATAACAAATGTTCAGACTTTGCAGGCACTTTGACAGTATTTATGGTAATGATACAATGCCTAAATGTTGTGGCATATATTTAAAGTCAAAAGTTTTAAAGTTAAGAAATAACCCTGGTTCTAAAATAAGTGAGTAAATTTTCCAAAAGCATAGCAAAGAATTCCCTTATTGCCTACTTTCTTGATGTAAGCAATAAAGTTCCTAAAGAAAACAAAATTGGTCTGGGTCAGAAATCTTACTCTTTGATTTATTAAACAAATCTACATGAAATGCATATGCATACAGAATAACTCCAATGTCAAACCTTCAAAGGGGATAGAATTGGGGAAAAACAGATGATATCTTGCTGAAGTAAATGGTAGTGAGCACTGAAGGATCTTTTGCTTTAAATCCTGGGGTGATAATGCAAGCCCATAATCCCAGCACACAAGAGAAACATAAGCTTGAAGCCAGCTTTTAAACATATAAAATACTAATACTTACCACAGAAGCAAGGCAATACTTCCTGTTTTCTGGTGTGGATGCTTAAATTCTGAACAAATTTTCATTTCTATAACAAATTTCATTAAATTATATCCTAAGGTACTTTAATTTACTTGGCTTGTTTGTACTTCTCCTAAAGATTATGAGAAAATTACAAAAAATAAATAATTTTAAAATAAATTGTATTTATTTTAAAGACAGGTTCTTACTATATAGCCCAGCTCGCCTAGACCTTACAATGCAGACTCTGAAATCTCTTCCTCCCTCTGCTTCCAAAGTGCTGGGTTTAAATTTGTGCACATCCAGCAATACTTAACTTACAAAAAGACATGGAGTCTACAGCAAGTCTGGGCACCCCTGGCTATAGCACAAATCTGTCCATTGTCTGAATGGGTAGGAGACATCAGACACAGAGAACAAATTTACTCTGGGCTCTCTAGAAATGTCACCAGCAAGAATTGTTCCTGGAGTATAATCTGTAGTTTCCCTCAAATATCCCAATTATATAATTACTGTTCTTGTAGACTTTTAAAATGTTTTACTTTTTAAGATTTAAAATAGATTTTGTTCATCTAATATATTCTGTTTATCACTTTACCTCTTCAACTCCTCTGGGATCCTCCCTACCTCCCTCCCATCCAAATCCACACCATGTTTTTGCTCCCTTAGTAAACAAATGGGCATCTAAAAAAATAATAATAAAATAAGATTTAAAAACCCAAGTGGGAGTAGAATTAAACAACCAAAAAGAGGAAAGGAGTTGAAAAACAAAACAGAACCACAGGAACCACATCCAGATGCACAAACACACACACACACACACACACACACACACACACACACACTTGTACACAGAGGAATCCCATAAAAACACAAAACAGAACCCACATTATATACACAAAGTACTTGTAAGGTAACAAAAAAATGCCTTGACAAGACATTATGAGACAAAGAACCTTGAAAGATACCACTGAGTTTGTGTTGTGGTTTTGTATCTACTACAGGGCATTGTGTTTGTAGCTGCAGTGAGACTCCAATGGAAAGAACTCATGTTTTGTTTATGAGTGGTTATCAATTAGTGATAACTTCTAGGTTAGGGTTGGGACTGGTATTAAATTCGCCTCTTGCTCTGGGACCCCATCTATGCAGACCCAGGCAGGCTCTGGGTATGCTGTCACAGTCTCTGTGAGGTTGTATGTACATCGGTCCTATAATACTTACAGAGTCGAGGTTCCTCCATCCCCTCTGTCTGCCTCTTTTTCCCCCATGGTTCTCTGAGCCCTGAGGGGAGGAATTTGATGGAGATATTCCATTTAGGACTGAGTGCTTTAAGGTCTCTCACACTCTGCACCTTTTCTGGCTGTGGGTCTCTGTATTTGTTCCAAACTATTGCAAAAGGAAGCATCTCCAATAATAACTGAGCAAGGCACTGATCTATAAATATAGGAAAAATATCACTGGGAGTTTTTTATTCTACATTCCTTAAGCAGAAAGGTAGTATTTGGTGTTCCTCTTAGGTCTCTGATTTGTTGAGTCTCATGTTGGCCACTCAAGCAGTGTTGGCTTGGGTTCTATCTCATGGAGTAGGTTTTGAGTCAAATCAGATATGGTTGGTTACTCTCATAAGCTTTGTGTCTCTATTGCACTTGCATATCTTGAAGGCAGATCACCATTGTAAGCCGAAGGGTTTGTAGCTAGGTTGATGTTTACCTTTTTCCTTTGGTAGTGCACAGAGTAACTTCCAGTAGTATATTCACTAGTACATAGTGGTAAAGCCTCTAGGTTAGAAACCAGTTTGACTTCTCTGTGTTCAGTGAATTGTGAAGTTGTCTCCAGCAATATAGCCTTACTGTCGGTTTGTGGAGAGCAGCCAGTAACCTTGGCAATAGCCTTGGTTATTGGAGGCTCCCATGGGGTCCCTTCGGCCAACATCTAGATTAGATATAATCCATTCCTGTCTTCATTTACCAATGAGAAATGTCTAGATGGGGCTCTATACCATTTTAAGATGTGTTTCATTTGTTTATGCTATGGAACATTTGTTTTAACGACTCAAAGATGTGTTGCCTTCTTTTCGGTTGCATTTGTTTACAACTGTGAAGATGTGATTATTTGCCTATCTAAAACACCTGATTGTCTAATAAAGAGCTGATCAGCCACTAGCAGGCAGGATAAAAGATAGGCAGGATGAGAAGACAGAGAAATAAATAGAAGGAGAAATCTGGGATGAAAAGAGGAAGGAACAAGAGAGATCAAGGACTGAGAAAAGCGGCGACCAGTCACCCAGCTAGCCATGAACTAAGAGCAAAAGTAAGATTACAGAAGTAAGAAAAGGAAAAACCCAGAGGCAAAAATAGATATGATAATTTAAGAAAAGTTGGCTAGAAACAAGCCAAGATAAAGCCAGGCATTCGTAAGCAAGAATAAGTCTCTCTGCGCATGATTTATTTGGGAGCTGGGTGGCAGCCGCCCCCCCCCCCCCAAAAGAGTAAAATAACAACCAACATCAGGGCTCCCTCCCTTCCCTCATTTGGTCCTCCAATTCCTGCCCCACCCAATCCATCCACAACTCTCTATTCAATTTCCCCTTTCTATCAGAGACAACCCTTCCCCCAGTTCCTTACTTTATACTTATTTACCAATTCAACAAATATTTACCTCAAATCCTATGAGTATTGAGCTTTAGACATCATTTGCTAATCAAGAAGAAATCCTGTTCTCTTGTATTTCATACCCTTTCCAATAACATGTGGCAAAGACAAATGACAAAAAGGTGACTTTGGGAGTCAGAACCTTACCAACATCCACAGAGGCACCAAATGGCAAAGTCAGAGAAACATTAACCAATCTCGCTGACTCTGAAAAGAAATCATATTGCAGATTTCACCCACACAGTCACTCTGCCTTAAGAGAAGCACTTGAAGATGTGAGATTGTGTTTACAAAAAAAAAAGTTGTGGGAAATACTATGGTTTTGTAGCACAAACATAAACTGTCTTTAGAATAATCAAAAGTTGAAATTTTACTATTAAAATTATATGTATATGTTCATACATACATCAACTTTAATGAAAACAGAGCATCTTAAAATATTCTCTACAAATATGATTTATTAACTATATAAATTTTGTTACAATATAGACATTTCTTATTTAAGTTTGAAATACTTTATAATACAATTGCTTAGGTGAATTTGCTGGTTTAAAAAAATACTAACGTATTTGTTCAGTAAATATACATATAAGCAAACTTGATTAGTTTAAAGATAAACCAAATGAGAACTCTGCTTATTTTATATACATGATTATGGAAACATTAGACATTCTTCAAAAATTTATGAATGGCTACTGTAAAGCAATATTGAATTTATTTAGAAATCTAAAATAAAGAAATAAAGTATTGTCTTTCTCTAAGCTATTTAGAGAACAAAAATTAAAATCATTTCAAAGACCAGTGAGATAGCTCAGCAAATAAAGATATCTGCTGTCCAGACCCATGACCTCAGCTGCAGACTCTGGGAGCCTGATGACATAAAGAAAGAGCTGACTACCAAAGGCTGTGTTCTTACATGCATCAGTACTTCCATGTCATTCTTGTTCCCACACACACACTAATAAAATACAACAAAAATTTTAAATGTACACAGTAAAATATTTAAATATTTTATAAAAGCAAATGTACTCCCTATCAGGAGTCATGTCGTATTCCTCTTTTGTTGTTTCTCTCATATATGTGCATACAAATATGCAAGGATGGTTTGCTTATCATTTTAATGTGTAAGAGTATGTGCAGAATGTAGAAGTCACAAGGAGTCCAATACTGTCAAAATCTTTGTTCTGCAAAAGTGTTGTTTTCATTATAATCCTTTGACTACCTCTTACAGAAAGTGTGTATGCTGACTCAAGCTGTCTAAACAGAACATTACCTTTGAGTAAGTTTATTTTATTAATATGAAAAGCCTGGTCCTGTGAAAAATCAGGCATTAATTTTCATCTTATCAGTCCTGTTTCAGTCCAAGAACTGGATGACGAATGCTGTGTTCCAGTGCCTCCCTTAATGGCATCCACTTACAATTTATCCCAAACCCTCTTTGTAAACCAGGATTACATATGCAAGAAAACCTTAGAAGGAGAACTTTATCAATTAGCCCCATCGGCAATTGTTTACATGGAACACATTAAGAATGATGGAGTAGCCTGGATACTGACACTTCCCTTGTCCTAACGCCACACATATTATACTCAGATCTTTATTCTCTCCTTCACCTCCACTGACCTGATCCCTGGCCCTCGATCAGGGTCGTCCCATCTCAACTAAATCCATTTCAAAGCCTCTTTTATTTTCCATGTAGCGAAGGTCATGGCTATAGAAGGTGACAATACTGCTGCCTGCTCCTCTCGACATTCATGTCACCAATCCCATGAATTCTTAGGTTGGTGAGCGATCAAACTGCAATGCATCTCTTGAGCCCGTTCACGCTCAAAGTAACTGGAACCTGCGAAAGCCTCCCTTTGGTTCTTCTTTCACTCATAAAATTGAATCATCAAAGAGACAGTCCAGAAGAACAGCCCCCACATTGATGCGCCCACCTCCATCTGTTGTTTCTTCTTCCTTTCTTTCTATTACAAGAGTCAACCTGGCTATCACACTTTTCTCTCCAGATCCAAGGATTGCCTCGGGACCTTTCCTTTTTCCCCAGCAGATCATCACTTTTCTCTTCCCCCATGGACATCCCTCGTCGGCATAAACATAGGTTTTAATCTTCCCAGTTTGAAAAGAGCAAAGTAAAAATATATGGACAAATTAACTTTCCAGATCTCTCATTATCTAAAACCTAATTTTCCTCTGCCCTTTATGGAAATAAAAATGTCTTGTCAGCAGTTTCTATATCTAAGCTTTCCATTTTAAAAGTGTTCCTTTCTCTTTCTTGAAAAATCTCCTCACTATTCTCCTGCTGATATACCTTCTGTAAAACCAGTGTCCCCATGGTCAGCAATGACCCCAGCACTGATGGCATCAGTCATGCCTGCTCAGGTGTGCTATTGCCCTTCGCGGGGTTAATTATGGATGCTTCTTTGAAACGCTTCCTTCTCTTGACTCATAGCACTTTGCAGCTTCCTAATATTACCCTTCCTCACTACTCACGATCTTTTTTGGTTGAAATGGTCCATGAGAGCCAAATCCTTACTCATCTGCTCCTTCTTATTAATATATATATATACATATACATATATGTATGTATATGTATATATATATATATATATATTTCTTCACTTGATAAAATAATCTGGCTTGTGGCTTAAATATCACTGACATTTCGTCAGCGCCTAAACTTCTATGCTGAAACCAGACCCCTCCTCTCACTGCCTGTATCTATGCAGCAGATATTTCATAAATGCCTCACAATCTGCATGTCAACCATAAAATTGTTGACATTTCCACACAATCCCTAAGTTAAAAATCTTCTGAGAAGCTGATCAAGGCAAATAATTGTTTGTTGTCAATGTTCAAGGTATTCGTTGTGCAAGTGAACATGTGGGCAACACAATGTCAGAAAATCAAGAAGACTCCAGATCAGAGAACGAATCAGACAGCTCTTATGAGGAGAGAGAAAGGAGGAAAAGATTGTTATGAATGAAGTTCTGAGACATTGTAGCCAGGTTAATGGACAAGCCTTGTGCAATGTAGCCACTGAAAAGAGTCCTGGCTCTTAGAAATGGGTCTGCACTGTTACTGGAGAAAGTTCCAAACTGACTTAGACTGTCCATCACACACCTCCCAAGAACAGGTCCACTCAGTGAATTTTCTTTGCACCATAGTCAGGCAATCCATGTGGCTCCCAGCTTTTTTTCAGGCAGTTCTGGCCCAACTTCTTCACAAATCCCTTGAGGCTCTTAGGACAGGAGTAGCTTAGGACAAAAAAAATCAGTGGAATGAAGTAAACCCTCAACGCTGTTGGCCTCTTAACAACTCTTCATTATTGTCTTCCTTCCTAAAACTTACAGCACCCAATCGCCGTACATTATTTTCCCCACTACACCTTAACACTGAAAGAAATGATAAGAAAATTCTAGTTTATCTTCCAGTAGAGTTGAATAACCATTTTCATTTGGCAGAACATCTTTAAAGTTATTATTCTGTGTTGAAGCACATTATATTTAGTTACAGTGAATGATATGACCATTTCCATCTGTTTCTAAGAAAGAGAATGGATAGCAATGGTATAGCAGAGGAATTTACAAAATAATCTAAATCTTATTTTCTTCTGTTCTGGACTAGTAACATCATACTCAGCGTGGATGCTTCTTTAATGGACATTTTTAGCAACCCAATGTTTCAAAACTCCTTTCATGTAAGGCCAGTGAGTTAGGTAAACATATTTAGCTTTGAATAACACAGTGCAGCTAAGTATGAAATGACATGGGCAATAATTAACATTATAATTTCCTTTATATCTGCTGCTTTCTCTCCTCATAAGAGCTGCCTGATTCATTCTCTGATCTGGAGTCTTCTCTTCAGTAGATACTCCCATTTATTTGCAACCTGATTTCCTTATTTTTTTTAAAGGCTCATAATCTAATGGTTTTGATAAGCGAAAGAAAATATTGAGAAAATTGAATATATATACAATATCAAAAGCAATTATATCAAAAGAAATAAAAAAATGAATTACAGAAGATTAGATAGTTGTGTAAAGGATTGCATATAAATTAAAAACAATGATAAATGACAACTCACAGCTAAGAAATGTGATTTTGAGATTCAAGGAAGAGACAAGTTCCTTGAGAGTCCTCAATAATCTTCTCAATATTCAAACAGGACATTCAGTTTGAATTTCAGCTATCTGCTGAAGAAAACCAAATCTTCTTGAAAAAGTAATTTTGGTTTCTCTTAACTAGGCCAATATTTCCAAAACCCCATCTTTACCCCTGTCTTTGCTGTACAGCAAACGTTTTCTCTTAAGTGGGCTATAATTATCATTGTCAACTCATTCTACACAGTGCATGTGAAAATACAACAAGACAGTTATAGTTGCTATGGAAACTGTGCAGAAAATGTATTGCAACAGGTCTCACTTCTCAAGGTGAAATGAGAAAGAGCTTTGCAGACAAGTAGTACTACCTTGGCAGGAAGCTGTTGGGAAAGAAGAGATACGACACAAGTGTGTGAGAACAAACCTTCCTTCCACCATAAGCCGAACTCGCAGCTTCTGGCTTCACACAAGCCTTGTTATTTAGCCAATTATTATTTATTTCTTCTTCAAATAACAACAAAAACATTCTTTTTAAAAGCCCACCACATAACAATGGAACTTATCTTTGTAATATTGTAAGTCCATAATTGACACACAATGCTTATATATCTTTATTAAAGATCAATTTACAATGATCAAATATAGGTTAAAATCCTCTTTAAGTTTTTAATTATAAAACAGCTAATTTCATAATATATAAAGTCATTATCAAAAATATTTTTTTTCTTTTATTGAAATTTTTTTCATACAACATATTTCAAATATGGTTTCTCAGCTTCTACTTATTCAAGCTTCTCCCCACTTCTAGTTTCTGGATCTACACCCTTTTGTCTTTCCTTAGGAAAAAAACAGACTTGTAAGGAATAATAAGACCAAAGAAAGCCCATGCTGTCCAGGATGTTGAGTAAGGGGAAGACTCATCCATTGCTGTGCAAAACCTATACAACTACTATGGGTCTCATGGTTCATCAGAAAGATGATAATAGAACTGTGTCTAGGTCCAGCTATAACAAAGGACATACACCCAGTGTATACCCAAATGATACTTCATCATGCAACAGAGACACTTGTTCAACTATTTTCATTGCTGCTCTATTCCTAGTAGCCAGTAATTGGAAGCAACTTAGATGTTTAACAATGTATGAATGGATAAAGAAAATATGGTACATTTATACAATGAAGTATTACTCAGTTGTTTATAAAATGAAGTCATTTACTCAACATCTTGGATAGCATGGGCTTTCTTTGGTCTTATTGATCTTGGCCATTCTGATTGGAGTGAGATAAGATCTTAAAATAGTTTTGATTTGCTTTCCCCCGAGGGCTAAAATAGTCTAACTTTTTTTAAAGTACTTATCAGTCCTTTGAGTTTGTTCTTTTGAGAATTCTCTGTTTAGATCAGTACCACATTTTAAAATGGGTATTTACACACAGAAAGAGAAATATCAACTGTTTTGTCTGAGATATAGATGTTATAGAAGGTTGATATGCGTGTAGAAGAGTGAGTAGATCACGAGGAAGAACATGGGTTAGGCTGGGAGCAGGCTGGGTAACAGGCACCAAAGCACGGGTTAAGGCAGGAAATTTTAGACCTGCACAGCATAGTAGAGCAAACATAGTTCACATTAATCTATTTCCGTGTTGTATATATCCAGAAGAGAGGAAATGAAAGACATTCCATAAAAAGTAAGGGCAAGAAGATGGAATGTTAACTGCTATGATTTTATCAACATTCAGTAGAGTCATGTGTTAAAATATACTGTACCTCCTTAAATATAGATAATATTATATATTATTCAAATCTCCTTTTATCTTTAAAGATATGGAAATATTAACTACTCTAGTTTGGGCATTAAATACTGGTGGCATGTATAATTGAAACAAAAATGAACTAAACATATACATATCTCCGGAGCAGAGCACTTGCTTAGCATCATCAAGGCCTTCTATTCAATCTCCAGTAATACACAAGTGAAAGGAAAAGTTTCCATACTAGTCAAATTCGTGCCTATAATGCCTGCGCTGCCAAGGCTGAGGCAGGGTGATGGTCTGAGTTCAAAGACAGAATAGGCTGCATATGATAGGACTTCAAAGCACTATCTCAAAACAATAGTTATAGGCATCAATTAAAAAGCTTTTAAAATTTTAAAGAAATCAACTTGTTTAATCGCAAATCTTCAGTACACACTAAGACTCTATCTTCCACTCAGCACTCATCATCTCATATTATAAATATATCTTCAGAGAGTTTCAGCAGCTATAAATGAAAATCCAATTAGCAAAATCATCTTTCACATTGTGCTGACACGTTTTCTAGAACTATCTTGTAACACACAGAGCAAGACATATGCATTTAGTTACATATGACGCTTTCACAAGGGCTTTGCTCACGTGCTAGATAAGCTAATTAACTGGTGCTATAGGAGCAGGTTAACATACAGTGCTGAGATTATTGTGGCATAATTTTGTTCAATCCATACCAGAACTGGCAATATAATAATAGCATAATAATAGATTTTTTTCTTCCTTACTCTCAATTTTAAGGAAGAAAAAATTGTAAATCAAAGAATAACTTATGAAATGAAACAATCATATATTCAAGTTAGATTTAAGTAAGTTTTATTTTAAAAATATCTGGTTTTTAACCTATATAATAAAGTTATTTCTCTGAATTGTCATTTTAACACCAAACTAGATCTCTTTTATCAGTGGTCACTTGATCATTGATTCACAATTTGGAAACAACATAAATGATTTCAACATATAAGAGACGCTGATTTTAGGTGCCGAAAAAAAGTCACTACAGAGTCTTCAATTTACTGACTTATGGCCATTACTACTTTAAGTAAAGGTGATGGAGCACAATATAATGGGTAGTAGATTAGGATGGAATGAGACAGATGTGAATGGGCTGTACTATTGAGGCAGGGAACTGGGCGCTGAGACTAGAAGAGATTCAAGCCCTCAAGAAGAACTGCAAACTTCACCACGAGAGATTGTGGATGCAATGATACAGGAATTTGCAGGGTATGTGCTGAAAATGTACGTTAGCTAGGAGAATTTCTCAACCTTATTTCTTGATTTTATAGAACATGATGTCATCATCAAGTCTCACGCGTGCATACTATATTGTTTGGGGGGGGGGTCTTTTTTGTTTTTGTTTTTGGTGAGTGTTTGAGCAAATGCAAGTAAATTTTACCTTCTATTGGTAAATTAATTGAATATCATAACAAAGTTAGTTTTACAAGCTTAGGTGCAGTTTTGAGTTTATTGCAGTAACATGACCATATTTTCATGCCTGGTAATACTATTATAATTGAAATGAAATGCTCACGTCAAAGACTGCTTTGTCCTTTTAAAAATGACATCGTGGAATTTTCAGCTTCCCTTCCGCATGTTAAACTCTTTAAAGTCCTCGCTGTATCCTAGCAATGAAAAAACAAGGAAAATGAAAATCCAACCGTTCTCCTGAAAACTCTACGAGAAAGGAGGACCCAGGGCATTACTATGTCCCATGGCTGTGAGAACTGATGGAAAAACGAGTCACTGTCCACCAGCAGAAACCATTGCAGCAGTCACTGCCAGTGTGCTTAGAGTAGATAAGGCTGAGTCAGAAATCTCCAGAGGGAGACAGTCCTAGGTGCTACCCACAATGTGATAGGACTTCTGTTCAGGAGAGCATCTAAGTTCCCTCAGTAGACCCTCTTGAAGCTTCCACAGAACGAAGGAAAGAAAATACTGTATAAAGTACCAGATCATTCTGTCCTTAAAAAGGACTATCCTTAAAGTAAACCACATCCTAACCAGTCTAGCTTCCCTATCAGACGGGAAATAGCCAAGTCCAGTCCACCATAGCCATTTATGTAAGAGAAAGAAAATACACAACTCAACCTATCTATCAAGCCTGCCTCACCTATGTGGGGGTTGGAGTTGACTAAGGAATACCAGGGAAGCTCCCAAGTCAGAAACTTGGGCTCAAGTTTCTGTGAATGACAGAGACTTAGCCACCACCTCCTGCAGGGCTCCCTTCTCTTCATATCATGATGTCACATCACCAAGGTCCCTTTGACATCAGCTCTTTGAACCCAGCTTATCATGCCTAAGTCTTACAAAAATTACCTCTGGAATTTCCAAAGAGATTTACAAGAAAAATATGGAAAAACGAGCGATGGGGGATGGGATATGGCCCACTGGAAGAATGCTTGTGGAGCTTAGGTCAGGCCCTACATTCAATTCCCAGTACAACAGAAGGAACCACCAATGACACCGTTTTCCTGAGTTGTGATAGAAGCCCAGAAATATCTGAGCTGGAGCAGAGATGAGTGGTACTCAAAACTGAAAAGCTTTTAGCAAAGATAACAAATGCACACATATAAATGTGTTACTCCAGATGTGCAGTGTCACAATCACTCCGGCTTATCTGAAAGCTACCAGTGTGCTTTTTAAATGTTTAAAACCAGGACAGATAGCGACTGTGTTCATCAATGCTCTCCAAGGGAACAGAACCGGCAGCATGTGTATGTATGTGTGACAGTGTTAGTGTGCATCTAAACCTGGCTCACACCACTGGGAGACTGGCAAGTCCACAATCACAAGGCAGACCAACAAGAAACTTGATAAGAGCTGTAGTTCAAGCCCGGGGTGGCAGTCTGCTAGCCTTTCCCATTTTCCCTAGGCAGGTCTGTTTTGTTATGTTGTTCCTTTAGTGTTTTGATTGTTTGTTTTCTTAATGCTTTCAGATAAGTGGATAAGCTTATCTATATATTATGAAGGACAACATACTTTCCTGGAAGCTTACCAATTTAAATGTCAATCCTATTTAAACTATTTCCAAAGAAAAATACAGCGTTATATTTGACTCAACATCTAACAATGGAATCTAATTGATCACACCTAGTCGACATAAAATCAGTTAACATATTTATCTGTAGGAAACTATCCAGTATCACTTGTAGGGAGTGATTCCAAATTCATGAGCTACCATCACTTCAAGGACGGCACGGCAAATGGTGAAAATGTTGAGATAATAAGACTCTGTGTTCATGCTGGTGGGGATGCAAACAGGCGCATGTGAAGATAAATTTGCAGTTTCTTAGCTAAAAGGAAAATTGTAGCCTTATGATACGATCTGACAATCACATTTCTAGATGTTTAACCAAACTTAATAAAAAGGTATGATATAAAATTTGAATGCAAATACTCATATCAGCTTCATTCATAATCACTAAACGACAACAACAACCAGTATGCTCTTCAATAGGCTAAAGTATAAATAAATTGTGGTCTATTTATAAAATGGAATTTTATTTCTCCTATTGAAAAAAAAGAAGAGGTATCAAGAGAAGAATACATTGAAGGACATGAATTTAAGTTCACTATTGCTAATTGAGAGATATGGGTTAATGGTTTAGATTTAATTGGTAAAGCTGTTTGCTGTGAGACTAGTAAATAGTAAATGGTAGTTGCTATTGATGTATTTAATATACAACTATACTGTAATTTAATTATTAAGGAAGTGAGTTGCCTGACAGAGGCAAGCAAGACAAGGAGTCTAGAAGGAACCATGTGATTAGAGTTGGACATAGCAAGATAAAGTCATGTTTAGTGCAATGCAGAGAATGTGATGATATATGTTATTCATGTATATTATAAACAAACGTATCACTTGTTCTGTTTTTATCACCCTATTAATCAAAAGGACATAACTGAAGCACCATCTCAGTAACTGAGTATGCCTACTGACCAATATTGGCTTCTTTTTTTGAGATTTATTTATTTATGATGTATACAGTGTTCCACCTGCATGTATGTTGGCCAACCAAAAGAGGGCACCAGATCTCATTATAGACAGTTATGAGTCACCATGTGGTTGCTGGGAATTGAACTTATAATTTCTAGGAGAGCAATCAATGCTCTTAACCTCTGAGCCATCTCTCCATCCCCCAATATTGGTATCCAATGCTTTTTAGTAGGTTTTATGAAAAATGATTAGTTCTAATATTTGATCAGGAAATACACAAGATTAATCCTTAATATTTATAGTTACAGAAAACTACAAAAAGAGGAATACTCAAAAATAAATTGTAAGTCCCCAAATAAAAAAACTTCACACACTGAATACCTATGTCAATGGGTCATAGAATTTACCTAATGTAAAATCTTCCAATGACTAAAGCTGACATATTTCAAGCAATAGAATGAACTAGTGAATTATATCCTAAGCCTGTCTATAACTTAAATATTCATAACTCATTCCTGATATTAATTGTTGAATAAATTAATTAAAGATGTAAAAGAGACAACTCTACCATACAGGAAAAAAAGTTAAATAATGTATGTAGATGCTCAGTCTTAGAGGATGGAGAGTAGCGCATGCCACTCCTTGAGTGTTTGCCATGCAAGGATTTTCTCAGAAAGATATTAGCCTAGATAATGGGAAAACACAAGGTAGTCAACACAGAAGAAGCCTGACAAAGACTTTGGCAAGCACTGATCAAAATGAAAGGCCACATCTATAGTCATAAACCACATAGATAGTGTCTATACTAAATACATTTCTGAGTACTTCCTACCTTAAAGTCACAATCTGAGCCAGGAAAATTCCACAACAAACAAAGATTATAATATGTTCAAACATACCTCTTGAAAATTTCACAAGTAAGTACGAGAAAGTCACATCCAAGCAGAGAATAACCAGGTAAGCTGCATACTAAATGGCCCGCATCATCCTATAGCTATGGATGAATGCATGGATGAAGAGAGGATGGACAGATGGATGAATGGAGGTGATAGGATGAGAAATAAAATACAGAGAGATGAAGCTAAAATTAAGGGTCAATTAAGGGGAATTATGGAAACCTGACATCAAACCAAGCAACAAATGCTTCACTCAACAATGGTATCCTACCCCATAAGATGTGCTAGTATGATGGTTGCACAAAGCCTGTGGAAGTAACCAACAAATATCTGATTTGACTGAAGGAAGGCCCACTCCACAAACTGAAAGAGACACCAGATATTCAACAGTGCTTAGGTTACCAAGAGCCTCAAAATAGGCAGCCCAGGGACCTAGGCTAAAACCAAATACTACTGTTCTAAAAACAAAATAACAACAAAAATGTAACAATAAAATTGATGTGGGAGTTTCCTCTGTGTGCTGTGATTACGATCAATGAATAAAGAAACTGATTTGGACCTATATAGCAAGGCAGAACTTAGGTAGGCAGGGAAAACTAGGCTGAATTCAGGGAAAAAGAAGAGCGGAGTCAGAGAGATGCC
This sequence comes from Arvicola amphibius, assembly GCF_903992535.2. NCBI lineage: Eukaryota > Metazoa > Chordata > Mammalia > Rodentia > Cricetidae > Arvicola > Arvicola amphibius. The sequence continues at coordinate 9,685,572 of NC_052055.2, read as the reverse complement.
ATGGAGCTGTTGTCAGAGTAAGAGACGCCGAAATTTTGCTGGCAAGCCAGTGCCACGTGGCAATATACAGATTAATGGAGATGAGATAAATTAAGATGTAAGAGTTAGACAACGAGAAGCTAATGGGCCAAACAGTGATTTAATTGATACAGTTCCTGTGTGATCATTTTGGGTATAAGCTAGCCAGGCAGCTGGGAAGAGCAAGCATGCCCTCCTCCTACATAAAGCGATGGTGAATGACATTCTTCAATATTTATAGATCCGTGTCTTGCTCAACCACCATTAAAGAACCTTCACCATCCCCCAGCAGAGATGGGAACAAATACAGAGACTCAGAGCTAGACATTATGCAGAAAGTGAGGACTTTGCAACACTCAACCCTAAAAGGAATGTCTCTGCTAAATCTCTCCCTGCATGGTCTAGGGAACCCCAAAGAAGATTAGATTATTTTCACATAGAAGCTTGTTAGTTTTCTAATGACAGACAAAAAGGAGGTAAATCCAGGTGGTACGGAAGGTGTAAAAGAGCTGAGAGGAATAAAGGGACCAGAAACTGTAATCATTGTATATATCATGAGAAAAAAAATCTAATATCAATAAAAGGGAAAAATATACACACATGCATTTAAAAAAACTAAGAAAAATCTGAACAACCCATGATCTTATGTTAATAATGTTACATTAATTAATCTTATTTAGTTATAATAATATACCCCACTCAGACAACATTCTAATAAGGATCTATTTATTGAACATAACGTGGGGACCTTTAGCACTGTCTTCCCCCACTTTCCCTGAATGAAAAGATCTCCCTAAAAGAAACTCTATTTAATGATTCACATGATTGGAAATATATTAACCTAGCAAGTGTTGATAAAGTACATTAAATGTTCTGTACCAAAGAGATGATGAATTAAGCCACAAAAGAAGTTAACATTAATGAGCCACCAAATTTCAGATCACTTCTCTAGAAAAATTCCCTAGACATTGAAGTGATCAGGATATGACCACACATTTAATAACAAGTCTTTTATGGGGAAGGTGAAAAGATAAGCATTCATAGAAAGAACAGAATTGTCAAAAGTTTTCCTTCAATCTTCATTTTAGTTATTAAAAATTAAATGCTCATTTCAATTTTAATCAACTTAATATCCACATTATGCTTCATTGTTTGATTCCCGATGAATAATTATCCTTCAGGATGAACAGGTCTGTTTTTATTTCAGCATAATTACAAAGAGCACCAGCTGATTTTGTTTGTATTAGAAGCAATTTACCTCTTACAAAAATGCTCAAGAAAGATTACAGACCATCTCAAATGGCCTTTGTATTTAAAAGTCGATCCCTAGGATGTCTATTCAACTCCATCACAACCTCTGATTAATAGTGATGGGCTCTTCATCTAACTTCAGAGTAAGATTGAAGCTTTGTGACCTCACTGGCACCGAATAATGCAGGAATTCAGTGCTTTTCCTTTGAAATATTTACTGATGCAAGGCAAGATTTTCATTCAGAATTTGTTACTTTTGAGCCTCTTCTTTCCATAACAGTTTGCCAAAAGTCAGCTCTCTTTCTCAAGCGAAAGGACTCAATGAGATGTCGCTTGAGGGAAAGAATACGAATGGGATATCATTATGGTGTTTTCAATTTTTGTTTAAATAAACACTTCTACTTATGGCATACAATCTACTGGACTAAAGATCCTATTACTTAAGATACCACTCACACAGAACATTCTTGTTGATCTATTCAGTCTGCATCTAATACTTTATACACAGAATACATCCTGGGAGTACTTAGAGCCAACAACCAGTATGCAATTTGCTGTTTCACACAACTGCTCTAAAATACAATAATAAATCACAATATACATGGGCAGTTGCTATTTGCCTCTGATATCACCTACAATAGGAATCTTTGAAATTGACCACTTTCAATGCCTGAGGACATTAGGCTCCTGGTTCTTCAGCTTTCAAGGCAGACTCACACCATTGACTCGTCAGGGAGTTCCCTGGTCTTCAGCCTCCCACCCAAATTGCATCATTCTTTCCTCTTATGCTGAGTTTTCCAGCTGGAAGAAAGATGTCCCTGGGTTCTCTGCCTCTCCAATATCTAGTAGGCAACTACCGAATATACAGCTGCCAAAGAATTGTTTATTTTACATACATTATTTAAAGATCAGGTTGTAGATGCTGTAATTTCATATTGTTTAGTAAACATTAAATTGACTACAGTTTTATAATAATAAACCCAATGAAACAGCAGTGGAAAAACAAGCTATATTTATAATCTTTGTAATTAAATCATTCATCATGGCCATTTGGAATCCATTACCAGACAAGCAGGTACTAGGCTGTGTGTGTGTGTGTGTGTGTGTGTGTGTGTGTGTGTGTGTGTGTGTATGTGTGTGTGTGAGAGAGAGACAGAGACAGAGACAGAGAGAGAGACAGAGAGAGAGACAGAGAGAGACATAGACAGAGAGACAGAGACAAAGACAAAGACAGAAAGAGACAGAGAGTTTTAAATAATTAACATTTGCAAATTCAGAAATTTCAAAGGACATTTTGCATTCTAACAAGGGAAAGCAACTAATATGAAAAAGAAAACACAGGAAAAGTAATTACCTTTTTTCAAAATAAACAGATTACTCTAATTAAACAGAAACATAAAAAATGCTCAGATAATGAGTCAGTTGGAAGTAGATAGCACAATTAAATGATCAAGATCCCAAAGCAAATAGAGTAGATACAAATTGAAAGTGTTTTAATGCAAGGAAGACAAGTTATTGAATTGGACTTTAAATTATAGAATGGATAATTTCTCATAGGAATTTTCCACATTAAATCACAAAGTGGGAAATAGCAGGAAGTGGTATCTTAGAAGGGCCAGGCCTAATAACATCAGAAAAACACCCTTGCTCCAAATAACTGAACATTTCAGACAATGGGGAGACTAATATTTTATTCACAGTTCATTTCATTATTTTGCTCGTTTTGTCTTTACTGACTGAATGTCTAAGATCTCATCTTCCCAAAAATGTTATTACATTGAAAACTTTTACTAAAGAGATTCAACAGGAGGTGATGGCTGCAACTGAGTTCTTGGGTTTGAAAGCGTCAAGGCTACTTCTAAAGAGTGAAGCTAAATCATTTCAGCACATGAGAGCAAACTATAAATCAGGGGAAAATAATACTTTCTCCCAAACCTAATCTCTGAATGTAGACTTTATTTTTAGAAAAAAATAGCAAGTTTAGGTTATAATTATTAAAATATTTTTAATTCCTTCATATAATATTTTTGATCATTTTATTCCCCCCAAGTTTTCACAAATCCTCTCACCTCCCTGCCAACCCAATTAAATATTCTCCTCTCTCTCTCGAAATAAGTAAATAAATATATAAGAAAAACAGCAAGAAAAAAATCAAGACCAAGAAAGAAAGAAAAATAAAGGTGTGAAGGAAAAGAGGAAAGAAAGAAAAAAGAAAAAGGAAATTAATAAGGCAAAAAAAAAAAGAGCTGGGCGTGGTGGCACACATTTTTAAACTGAGCTTGGGAGACAGAGACAGATGGAACTCTGTAAGTTCAAAACCAGCCTGTTCTACATAAAGAGTTCCAGGATAGCCAGAGCTTTTTAATAAAGATAATTTATTCTATAAAAAAGAGAAAAATACTAAAACAAATAAAAGCATGCACACACAAACACACAGAGACACACACCCATAGAGTCAGTTTTATGATGTCCAACTATTCTTGGACATGGGTCCTGTCCTGAAATATGGTTGATATATTGAGTGTCGCTCCCCTGGAGGAAACAGTCTGTTTTACAGAAAGGATCAATTACAAATGGCTTCTTGATTTATGGTGGGACTTTGCATTCACTTCCCCTTCTCAGGGCTGGAATTTTGTGTCAATGAACCTGTACAGGTCTTGTACATGCTGTCATGATAGCTATGAGTTCATATGTGTCTTTCCTGCTGTGTCTGGAAGATGCTGATTCCTTGAAGTCATCCATATCCTCTGGCTCTTACAATCTTTCTGCCTTCTCTTCAGCATAGATCTCTGTGCCTTCTTTTAGGTGAAGGGTGTGATAAAGACATCCCATTTAGAACTAAGTGTTTCCAAGTCTCTCACTCTGCCTGCTGGCAGTTGTGCATCTCATTCTTAAGATGCTTCTCTGATTAGGGTTAAAAGATGTACTCTTCAACAGGGAGAATGCCATTAGGAGTAAATTTATTTTTATTGAAAACATTTTAATGTATCTCTTAGTTTACTACTTGAGTGAGATGATATAACAGAATTTCTTGTACTTGAATGTTTTCTATATTCATGAGAGTTAAATGATTTCTTAAAATAGAATGTTTAATTTTGGATTTCTTTTACACTACTAGAAAAAAAACTCTCCTGAGTTTCTGGATGAAGATGGACATTTAAGACCATCACCACAGCAACCAGGACTTAAAACAATATTGTGTTAGTTACAGGAAGCACAATGTAGGCTGTCTTTAATATTTCTATTTGCCCTTTTTCACTGATAATTTATGTGCAGTCTATCCAGATTTAGTCTGTAAAAATTATCTTCCTTTGAGTTTGCAGAGGTATATAAATATTAATTTTTTTTCCAAATTTATATTTACCTTTATTCCAGTAGAAGCTACCTGATGGTCTCTGCTCATCATGATAGTTGTCAACTGTTACTTGAAGTGAAACATATTATAAGAAAATGCAACTTGGAACAATGAAAAAATCCAGTTTGAGGAGTCTAAATGAATCTGTATTCTAACCATAATTTTGCAACATTGACATGCTTCCCACCCTTTAGATAAAAATGCAACCACTTAGGTTTGTTATAAAGAGTAATAATAATATATATAAAAGCAAGTTTTACATATTAAAAACTGAGTACAGCTTAGAAGCTCAATATATCATGAGTCTCATAAAGAATAATTATATATATGCAAGTTTTTATATATCAAAAACTAAGCACAGCTATATACTTTTTCCCAATATAATATTTTTATTGATTATTTGGGAATTTTACACTAAAAAACATTCACACATGTTGAAGAAGAACATGAGGGTCTCTGCAAAGATGGATCAGTGATTCCAGGCACTTGCTTCCTAGTCCAATGACTTGAGTTCAATGCCAGGGACCCACACAGCAGAAAGAATCTGTTCTCACAAATGTCTGCTGACTTCCCCCTGTACTGTGGCACATATACATCCTTGTACACACAGAGACACAGATGTAGACACACACATACACAAATGTACATATTGACATACACACGTGGAAACACACATACACACATAGATGAGCATTCACAGAGAGAAAATAATTAAATAAGTTTTTAAAAAGACTTACACAAACTGGGTGGTGGTGGGGCACGCCTTTATCCCAGCCCTTGGGAGGCAGAGGCAGGCAGATCTCTGTGAGTTCTAGGTCAGCCTGGTCTACTGAGCAACTTCCAGGACAGTCAGGGAAACACAGAGAAACCATGTGTTGAAAACCCAAAAACATTGTTTTTTACCGCCGAGTAGTACTCTAATATGTATATATTCCACACTTTCTTCATCCATTCTTCCACTGAAGGGCATCTAGGTTGTTTCCAGGTTCTGGCTATTACAAATAATGCTGCTATAAACATAGTTGAACAGATGCTTTTGTAATATGATTGGGCATCTCTTGGGTAAATTCCCAAGAGTGGGATTGCTGGGTCCTGGGGTAGGTGGATCCCAAATTTCCTGAGAAACCTCCACACTGCTTTCCAAAGCGGTTGCACAAGTTTGCATTCCCACCAGCAATGGATGAGTGTACCCCTTACTCCACATCCTCTCCAGCAAAGGCTATCATTGGTGTTTTTGATTTTAGCCATTCTGACAGGAGGCTGACCGAGGAGCCAAGGACAATGGCGATGGGCTTGGTCTCTACGACATGTACGGGCTCTGTGTGAGCCTTGTCAGTTTGGTTGCTCACCTTCCTGGACCTGGAGGGAGTTGGGAGGACCTTGGACTCAACATAGTGTAGAGAACCCTGATAGCTCTTTGGCCTGGAGAGGGAGGGAGTGGGGGTGTGGGTGGAGGGGAGGGGAGGGAAGGGGGAGGAGGAGGGGAGGAGATGGCAATTTTTAATAAAAAAATAAATAAACTGGAAAAAAATAAAATATAATATAATTTTACTGAACAAAAAAAACCCCAAAAACAACAATAACAAAAAGACTCACATGAAACATTTTATTGACCATTGTGATTCTCCCATATTAAACTCCCATATCATCTTTTAGTTTGAGGTCTAAAATTAATACACATATGCATGCATATGCTCATACATTCGTATACAGATATATTACATGTGTGTATTTATGCATTTACTCCACAAAATAAATATCTATTTGAATATTATCTACAGTACATTTAAAATAATCCTGATTGTTGGGCCTTTTAAAATGGAGATAATTAAGAGCTTTACCTTTGTATATATCTGTGATATCTTTAATGTATCCTTGGATAAACTATTGAGTGAAAAAGGTCATCCTCCCTAAGGTGAGCAATGACTTTTCACATAGTCATAAAATAAAACTATATATAACTTTTCTAAATAATATACATATATATTTACAATTTTGTGCATGGCACTTTTTGTTTCTTTTTATTGTTACTTGCTTATTTATTTATTTATTCCATCGTTACACAGTTATTTTTAATTCTCCGCCTTTTTCTGTTACAATACTCTGTGAATGGGCATACACAAGCCGAGAGCAGAGAGCTTTGATTGCCATGGTGCTTGGATGACAGGAAATCCTTTTCTTGGAAAACACACTTTTCCCCGCAGAGAATGTGAAGTTCCAATTTTCCCTTTCACGTTTGCTGCCTCATCCTCATGACTTTTATTTTAAACCATTATCCATATTCATTTCGTGTTCTGAAAAGGAAATGCCTTCTTAAGACAAGAAAAGCAAGTGGGTGTGCGCATGCGTAAATGAACACGTAGCCTAGCCCGTGGATGTACGGGTTTGGAGACCAGAGAATGTTGTCATGTGCCCTGCTTCATAAATTACCACTTTTTTGTCTCTTGAGATAGGATCTGTAAATGAAATTGGAAGTAGGCTAGCAGCCAGCAAGACTCAGAGGTTCTCCTGTCTCTGTCTTTCATGGTGCTGTAGCTTCACAGCAGGTACACGGCCACATCAGGATTTTCACATGGTGCCTATAGATGTGAACTCAGGTGCTTATGGTAGCATAGAAACGTCTTTACCCACTGAACTGTCACCCCACTCCTCTACCCCTAATGCTTTCATCCAGTGATTATTAGCATTACATTTTATTCTTGTAATGGTCTATATAAATTATGGATGAAAACTTTTACATTTGTAAACCGTATAGATGTAAGTAGCTAAGGATTTGTGCCATAAGAACATGCACAATATTCTCTGGTTTGGCACACGTTCCTTTGATGACCAACTTGCTCTGGTAATAAAGGTCTTTACTCTAACTCAGCTGCTGATAGGCATGTGTCCTCAGAGTATTAGGCATACCTTTAAAGACACTCAGGTTAAAAGAAGAAGGAAGCAATTAGAGTTCTACTGATTTGTGTACTGAATGCAGCCCTAATTAAGTAGTTTTATATCATGAGATTATGGGTTGGATTTTTACCATGGGTCCTCCATTATTTTGCTTATGTGTAAGAGTGTAGAAGAGATAATTGGTGAGAGAAATGGAATTCTATTGGAGAACACAAATTAAAAGTCATGTTTTGATGGAGAAAGGAAATGTATATGTAACTCATTGTTTCAAAATACCATCCATGCTTCCTACTGTGACTTCATAATGACAAATGACTTCTCCTTTTTCTTCCTATGTGGAAACCTTAACCTGCTCCTCCCCCAACTTTCCCAAACTCACTGCTTGCTACTGTTCTCTCTACTGTCTGTACTCACACTTTTAATCCAGACTCAGCTTTAAGTCTGCTGTCTAAGTTATTTCTACCTTTACATAAGACAGTTGTTCCTTGCTTTACCAAATACCTGAGATACTAAAATATTAAAATTAAAGAGAGAGGAGAGAGAGGTTAAGAGAGAGAAGAACAAGAGGGAGGGAGGGAGGGAGGGAGGGAGGGAGGGAGGGAGGGAGGGAGGGAGGGAGGGAGGGAGGGAGAGAGTAGAGCCAGAGATCTCATTTCCAGTTCACAAAAGAGAAAAGTTATGGGTTACAGTCTTATACCCCACAAAAGACTCACCTCCTATGATTAATGCCCCTCCCCTAAACAAACCTTACAGCTTTTAGGAGTCACCAGAGCCCAAGAGTCCTAAGGATAGGGGGCAAGCCTTTAGCACATGGGGAATACTCAAAACCCGAACTACAACATCTTCCCAGAGCTCTCTTTTGAAGTTCAATCATGTGTACCTGATAGTCTTTCTAAGTCGGGTTGAATTTTTAACAAGTCACATCACAATTTCAACACATCCAAGTATTTCCTATGGCACATTCTCTACCTGAGCCACTCTCATTTTTATCTCCGAAGAGCCCTGTTCTTAAATACTCTCAAAAAAAGGCATTTGTTAAGATCTGAAATATTTTTGGTTATCATAAAATGAATAACAGCTGTCACTTCTATCTTACTTGCTAAGCATCAGGAACATTGGTAATCATCTATAATGCTAGTCACTCTAAACATTAATTCGTACAAAGATTGAGAAACCCTGCCCTAGTTCATCTGATACCCTGAATATTTCCTGGACACATCCTTGATGTGGGATGTTCTTCTGTATGTTTTTTTTTTTATTGGTTGATGAATAAAGTTGTTTGGAACAATGCCCTAGCAGAGTAAAGCCAGGCAGGAAATCAGAACAGAGATAGAGAGAGAATGTAGGCAGAGTCAAAAAGATGCCATATAACTACCAAAAGGAGAAGGGCCCTGAATCTTTTCAGTAAGTCACAGCCTCATGGCGATACACAGACTGATAGAAATGGGTTAATTCAAGATGTAAAAGTAGCTAAAACTACGCCTGAGTCATTGGCTGAACAGTGTTATCATTAATATAGTTTTCTGATTATTTGGGTCTGGGCAGTCAGGAAACAAACAAGCAGTCTCCACTTACACATCCTCACACCTAAAGACATTCGTACAAGCTGCACTCTGAATCCGAACTGTTATCCTGCCTCCTATGCATACTTTCCTCAAAAGTCTTTCAAGAATCATTCCCGACTTCAGAACATAAAATTCTCTTTCTCTGTCTCCACCCACATTCTTGGTCCTCGTTATTCTATTTTCACTTTATTTTTCTTTGGGGAAACTTTTATTAATTTTTATTAATAATTTACCTCATCAATGGTTTGTTTCCTTCCACTGAAGTATAAGCTCCACCCGCAAGAATACTTTGACCTGTTTTGTCACATATATCCTTCAAGTTTTATTATAGCACATAGGGGGTGCTTGAAACGATCTGTTCTCCGGGAAATGTGTTCTCAAATATTCCTGAACTTGTACATCCACCTCAGAATTTCCAAAACATGCATCATCAATCCAATTATTATCCCATGTGCGCATTTAAGTGACATATTAAAATAGTCTAAATTTCTAGGGTAGAAATTACATTTAAATGTTTACAAAAACTCAGCATGTAAAAATAGGTTGAATGACACGGGACAAGTGGTTCCTGTCACGGAAAGACGGGACTGAGAATGAATCCGTGAGATCTTCATCACCTCAGTTACATTTTATCGGGCTCATTACCCAGGGTAGACAGACTGGTCATTTCCTCTTGGGAATTTTGGCTTGAAATCTTGTGGTTATTGACAGTTGGTAATTAATTCAATTGTGGATTATACCTATAAAGCCTTCCCAAATGCTGTCCTCCAAGGTCAGTAAGGAAAACATCTCATACCTATATTCTGTTGTGTCTCCCCTTTGATAGATTTAAATTAAAGGCACAACTTAAACTGTCTTCAACCCTTGACCTGCTTCTTTTTTTCTACTGAAGTCTAAAATAAGCCAGTCTTAAATATTGATTCCATGATTCCCTCTCCTCTCTTGTTCTGGAGGGTTTTGGTTTTCTATGATTATGGGTATTTTCAAACAGAAAGCACCTGCCCCACCATGTACTTTGGAGAGAAGGAAGAAAGTAAAAGAAAAAACAAATTATTATTATTTCTCTTTCTATTCTATGTTCAAAAAGTACAGACCAATGTGGTATTTGTCTGTTGCCCTATCATGTGATTTTCTCATTATCTTGTATGGTGATTTATCCCTTGAGAGAAAATTAAAAATAGATGGAATATGCAAGTATTTCAACAGTTTTTAATGTATATCATATACCTCTGTACAAAATATATTATTAAAATTCAATGATTAATCAATTATTGAATGATAGAAATAGGGTACCTATTTTTCAATCAAGAAATAAAAATATTTATATAAGAAAGCTGAAATTCTCCCAAAGTTTTATACAAGAAATAATTTTACATAAATATTATATTTTCAATGACATTTTCCTGTTTAATGAACTCACCACAGTATCTTTTTGCCCACAGATGAATGGGATATAATCCAAATGGGCTCCATGTCTGTACAATTTGGTTCACGCAGGATTTTGATTTCTTCTGTTTTAAATCAAGTTAGCTATCTTTGTTGAAATGGATGTTTTGCACAAAATCCTGAGGCTTCCCCTTCTCTGGACAAAGAAACAGCTCTGGCAGACATGGGTCAGCAGACCCAGACAGAGTAAAGCTGGAATCCTCAACAGCTCTGGCAGACAGGGGTCAGCAGACCCAGACAGAGTAAAGCTGGAATCCTCAACAGCTCTGGCAGACAGGGGTCAGCAGGCCCAGACAGAGTAAAGCTGGAATCCTCAACAGCTCTGGCAGACAGGGGTCAGCAGACCCAGACAGAGTAAAGCTGGAATCCTCAACAGCTCTGGCAGACAGGGGTCAGCAGACCCAGACAGAGTAAAGCTGGAATCCTCAACAGCTCTGGCAGACAGGGGTCAGCAGGCCCAGACAGAGTAAAGCTGGAATCCTCAACAGCTCTGGCAGACAGGGGTCAGCAGACCCAGACAGAGTAAAGCTGGAATCCTCAGTGGTAGCTCTGTTCTCTTTAGTTTGCCTCACTTTAGCCTGTCCCTTGTGGGCCATATCCTGAGTGCTTGTTTACATTCTCTGTATAGCTTAGGCGTTGGTCTTTACAAAAAAAAAAAGTACAGAAGAGAAATACTTAAACTTTATATTCTCCAGATTCCCTTACAACTTGAAAAACAAAAACAAAAACAAAAAATCTGAGAGCCCTGAAGGGCATGCATGGACAGCCCATATATGGCAGTTTTGTTGAACTGGTTCATATTGGGTTTCATGATCTAAGTTGATGATAACTGACCAGTTCTTTTCTTTAAGATTATATCTGCTCATGATATTAAAAATAAGAAATTAAAAATAAGAGCTATTTCACTATTTTCATTGCCCATTAAATTTACATATTTTCACGAAAGTTTGATAGTTTTGTGTAAATTAGCACGCTTGTATATTACCTTACTTTCTCAGAGATTATTTTTTTTAATCTGATTTTTCATATGATCTATTTTGAGTGATTTCTTATATTGAAGAACATACAAAAATTCATTATTTAGATAAATAGCTGAGAAAAAAAGAATAGTATTTTATTCTCTTTCGTGTAATTTAAATGTATTTTAGCTCAATACTCTGTGTTCAACAATGAGTCTTGTGGATGTTAGGCAAGTGGTTTACCACTGAAATACATTTTCAGCTGTTGGATGTTTTCTGCTAGTGTATCAGAACTTCAGAAGTCTTATTTTAAAAGATTGGCTATGTTATAAAATATTATGTCATTGTAGCATTTTTCTATGCTTGGTTTCATTAAAATTGATTGATATAGCATGTGTTTTTAAGAGAGCGCATATAACCAATGGACTCTGCATCTTACTACAAAGATAGTTGTTCATCCATGTTTGCTGCAGCTCTATTACTAATAACCAGAGATTGCCTACAGTCTAGATGTCAATAAATGGATGAATGGATAATGAGAAGATGGTACATTTGCACAGTAGAACATTATTCTGCTGTTCAGAAGAATGAAGTTATAAAATTTGCAGGAAAATGGTTGGAAATATAAGCCATCATCATGAGTGAGGTAACCCAGACACAGAAAAAAACATTTCATATTTTCGCTTACATAGGAATGTTAGCTTTTAAAAGTGCACATATGTTGTTTTACTCAGATATCCACAAGGATTCAGTGACTAGTAAGAGATCAGGGAGCAAAAAGGAACAAGGAAAGGAGAAATAAAACATAGTGTTACATGGATAGTGAAGAAATTAGAGTAGGAACTTAAATGGAGAGGACAATGGGAGGTCACGGTAGAGAACGGAATATAGGCAGGGATAGCTAGCACTAATGGTACCAACTTCTGTCTTCGTTACTTTTTGATTGCTTTGGTAAAACACCATGACCAAGGCAACTTATAAAAGAAAGGTTTATTGGGGGCTTAAAGATTGGGGCTTTGACCATCATAGCAGGCATAGCATTGGAGCAATAACTAAGCTTTGCATCTTAATCCACAAGCATAAGATAGAGAGAAAGGTATAGAAATAATGTGGACCAAATGTGGCAGCACACACCTTTAATCCCAGCACCCAGAAGGCAGAGGCAGGTGGAGCTCTATGAGTTCAAAGGCAGCCTGGTCTACAGAGTGAGTTCCAGGACTGGCTCCATAGCTACTGAGAAACCCTGTCTCAAAAAGAATTGAAAAAGAAAAAGAAAAACAAAAAAATAACATAGACTTTTTTTCACCTCAAAGCCTGCCTCCAGTGATACATATACTCCTACAAAGCCGCACCTCCTAACCATTCCCTAACAGTATCAAGTAGTCAAATATGTGAACATACAGAAGCCATTCTCATTAAAAGCAGAAAATGTATGTAGTCCATCACGGCAGGGTAAATATGATTGCATAAGAAATTTATCATCGTGGTTGCAACGTGTGAGGCATGTTTCATTATGGTGGCGATCAGAAAACTGAGAGCTTAGGTAGGTGCAGAACTGACCTAAACGCCCTAAACTCCACTACCATGGCTCCTTTTCCCTGTTCTAAGCCCCATACTCAAAGTTCGCATAGTTTCTCAAACAGCAGCACAAGAGTCCTAGTTTTCAAACACACTGAATGTGGGGCGTTTCACATTCAAACTACATGGAGCAAGTGGATGGATGGGAAAGAAGATAAGGGGAGAGAGGAAAGGAAGGAGGAAGGAATGAAGAAAGGTGTACAGTGAAAGGGAAGGAAGGATGGAGGGAGATAATGGTGGTTCCTTTAGAAAACCTGCTATATTTACACTCATAAAAGACCTGTTCAGTAGAAATGCTTAAACATGACAAAATTTTAACACAGAAATAAAAATATGTAGCATTCAAGGTTTTTTGAAAACAAAAATAAGCAAAAAGAGCTAAGCTGATGAGTCAAGGTTTAACTCCAGTGGCAGTCTCGGGACAGCACAAACAAATACCCCTCGACTTTTTAAGTTGATAAATGAAGCATTATATACCAATAGGGATATTTAATTCATCAGGCCGTATTAGTCACATAGTTCCAGTATACGCAATCTGTACAAACTTAAACTTGATCTTTTTTTTATACAAATGTGTTACTTATATAAAAAGTAGTGGTCTCAGAAAAGAATTCCTTTTGGCTTTGAAATATTATTATTTCGATGCTGAAAAGCCTTGAGTATAATGTTATCTAAAAAACACCAGATGGTAACCATATCATTCTATAATGAAATTTGCAAATGAAAACTGGAGAGGGAAATAATATTCCCAATGGTTGATAAACTGAAGTAATTGTTTTCCTGAAGAGACAAAAATTAAATAAACTCATATGTTAAAACTAAAATTCATCATGTAAATGCTTCACACACACAAAAAAATAACCTGTTTCATTTATACTAAAATATTAAGATGAGGATGTGGTTGACAGAAAAATCGAATAATACTAACAGTAAATGTTACTTTGAGGAAGACTAAATGAGAATGGCTGTTTTCTCCTTTTCGTTCCCATTTTCCATGAACTCCCAATATTTAAAGCAATGTTTGCTAATTTTTCAGTGTCGAGGTATTTCTTGTTTTGTGGTTGCTCTGCAATTCTTTTCTTGTTTCGGGAAATCGTTATCATGGTAAGTGTTCTGTCCAGCTAGCATCTCCTCTCAAACAACTATTTCCTACCACAAGTTTAAAAAGCACAATAGGTTAATCGACTCCTCTTCACAGAATCAAGACAGAAAGTTCTCAAAGAGTTATTCCCATTGATTTAATTTAAATGGGTTGTAAGATGGTAGCTCTGACAGCTTGTCATATAACATTAGTCAGTGTCATAATTGTAGATGTAAAACTAAGACAAGGAACTTTTGGTTTTAAAACTCTGTCTTTTTTCATAAAATTCCATCAAACCACTGTAAAAGACTAGAAGTGTTGCTGCCAGACATCCATGCAATACACTTCTTGAATATATCAATAGATATTTGAAAATCTCAATGAATATGTCCTGCAAAAGTTGGCATGTAGTCTGAAAATGTGTGTTTATTGTGTGGATCTCTGATCTTAACTCTTTTTCTTTCTTTTCTCAACCAATGATATCAGCTCTTTCTTGTAGTACTCTTCATAATAATTGTAATGAATGTTTTGATAAATCCAAGTCTTGGCTGGTTTTATGTCATCATGACACAAGCTAGAGTCGTCTTAAAAAAGGGAACAATTGAGACAATGCCTCCATAAGATTCAGCAAGGACATTTGCTTAAATAGTGGTTAATGGGAGAGGTTTCAACCCATTGTGGGTGGTGCCATCCCTGGTTGGTGGTCCTGAGTTCTATAAGAAAGCAAGCTGAGTAAGTCATAGGGAGCAAGCCAGTAAGCAGCACCCACCCCACATAACCTCTGCATCAGTTCATGCCTCCAGGTTCCTGTCTTGAACAGCGATATGGAATTGTAAGCCCAATAAACCCTTTCCTCCCCAACTTGCTTTTTGGTCTGGTGTTTCATCACAGCAGCAGAAACCCTAACTATAACAATGCACCAGCTGAAATTAGACACATATTCTCGTTCATCATGTCAATTTCCCAAGAGAATTTACTTATTCTTTTTAAACTTTTAATGAAATTGCACTGTGATAATAAATTTAACTTCTTTAATACTCAGTTGCTTCACAGTGGAATATATGAATTTAATAAGTTTCATTCACTTTGTCTTAAATAAAATTTGCCTTAAATTATGGTGCTTCACCCACTGAGGAATAAAACTTATATTTACAGTATCTCATATCTCAGTGCCTTAACACTAAAATCTCTTGTATTGGACAAAAAGGAAGTCCATGTATTTTAATACTATTCAGGTCCTGAGGAGGATGGCAAACAATTCAAAAACAACACAATAGCATACAGTATCCAGACTCTTTGCATATTTTCTATCTATATGTGGTTTTTTTCTTTATCACTATATTTTGTTTTTAAGGACTTTATCACTTTTCTTTTCTCTCCCATGCCTAAGTATTTTTTAAACACACAGTAAACCATTTAGAAGTTCTTTTTTATCTGAGTATGCCTTTACTGTATATCTCTTATCTTTTTCTGACCACATGAGTCTTTAATCTGCTAAATGCCATGGCTAGGATTAAAGCTGCAGCTCTGGTGGCTAGCTCCACCCCTTTCCTTGACTTTCTGAGAATCTAGATTCATGACAAAGGTACTGGCAGGAGCTACATTTATTGCCGCAACTCTGTGGAGTTTCTAGGTCCATTCTACCACCAAGAAGCATACCACTGGCTGCACATAAACACCATTTAAATGTTTGGTAGCAGGGCCTCTTAAAAGAATCGTGGGGCTTTTGCTGCTAAGGCTCAGTCAGTAAGCCTCTCTTAAAGGATTCATGCCTCTGCATGCCAAAGCCACTAGTTAGCAATAGAGGCTGGGCAGTGGTGGCACACACCTTTCATTTCAGCACTCAAGAGACAGAGGCAGATAGATCTTTGTGAGTTCAAGGCCACACTGGACTACATGAGATTGAATTTGTCTAAAAGAGAAATAGAGCTCACGCAAAGGTGATCCCAAAACTTGGGATCACATGCCTTTAATTACAGCATTAGGGAGGTGAGCAATATTGTAGGAGGTTGCTTGTTCATTCTCGGCTGCTCAGACTCAAAATAATCACACAGAAACTATATTATTTAAAGCACTGCTTGACCAATGATTCTAGCATATTCTTAGCAAGCTATTAGATATTAAATTAACCCATTTCTAATACTTTACATTTTACCATGAAGTTCGTGGCCTACCAGCAAGGTTCCAGCTAGCGGCTTGCATCTTTCTCCTCTGGTGGCTCCATTGCATCCCCCTGACTCAGCCTTCTTTCTCCCCACATTCAGTTTAGTTTTCCCCACCTAGCTTTGTTCTGCCCTGCTATAGGCTGAATGCTGTTTTTTTTTTTTTAATTAACCAATGCTATTCACAGCATACAGAGGGGAATCCCACATCACCTCCCCATTTCTTTCTAAATGAAAAGGAAGGTTCTAATTTTAACACAGAAAATTTACATATAACAAAACAGGTATCAAGCAAGAGTTACAGTTACAATATTTATATTTATTTTATCTTTTATCAAAGCTAAGGAAAACTATATCTATTCTTCAACTCCATCAAATACTCCAGAAGGATATACTATTACCTAAGTTATTAGGAAGTGCATTGTAAGCAACTTTCAAAACTCTAGAATTGACAGAGATATCTTGCTGCCTGGACAGTCACCCAAAGTTCTTCTCTAACATTGTGGGCACCCATCTTCAGTGTGCTAGCTAAATCCACATAAAACCTGAAAGGGCCTAGAAAGAAATTATAGACACTAAAACAACAAAGTTTAGCCACATTTTTTTTTTTCTTGATGGGCTCTGCATGCTGGCAGTATGCCACAGCTCTTTTATAAAAGGTTTTCCTGAGTCAGCGGTAGCAGAAAAAACTACACAATTGTGTTGTTTTATCGCCACTCCTAATTTTTTGGTTGATCAGCAAAATTCTGATTCTGAAGCTTTTTCCTCTCAGCGTCTCATGGTATCAGTGTGAGATCTGCTTAATCTAATGTAATCTCCTGTAGGTCTTACTTTTTAATCTCTGAAAGATTTTCAGATTTGTCTATTTCTCTTCCCATTTCCTTGTGGATCAGTGGTGTTTCTTGTTAAGGACAAACATTTCTCTTCCCGTTTCCTTGTGGTTCAGTGGTGTTTCTGGGTAAGGATAAACATTCCTCAGAATCAGTGCTCACTGAGGATTTTCCCACTGCAGACTCACGTCAGTTATCCGTTCTAAACTGTCAGCCAATAATAAAGCTTGGAGAAAAATAACATTTTAAATTCCACAATTTTCTTTTCTATTAACTTTTCTAATTCTATCCTTTAAAAAATCACATTTGTTAAAAATTGTATACATTTATCATATGCAACAGGTTTCTATTTTGTTTTTTAAATTTCCTTTTTATTTATTCTTTGTGTTTTTCACAACATTCACCTCAGTTGCATTGATTTCCTGTTCCTGTTTATCCACCTGCTGTCCTTACAACCTCCCCCCTCCAAAAAAATAAAAAATAAAATAGAATTTAAGCGGAAAAAAAGAAGAAAAATCTCATTATAGAAGCTATAGTGTGACATAGTGAGTCACGCAGTAAACCTTTTTGTCGATATATTTTTACTTTCAAGTGTTCATTGCAAAGAGTCATTGGTATGTTTCAAGCCTCCTGGTTTCTGCTACATTATAGATGCTGGGTCCTCACTGGGACTCCTCTAGGATATCCTCTTGTGACCCTGTGTTTTGGAGATCCTGCAGCTTTGGTTCTGCAGGACCGGCCCCTTCACGTGCTCAAGCAGATCGTAGATGGGATGGATGAGGTCCAACTAACTCATAAGCCTGGTTTTGAGCCCGGTAGTTGCAGGGTTGGTCAGCCTGCCAGCCCTTCCTGGTAGTCACCACCAGGGTGAGCTCTTCTGCGTTGCCCTGGCTAGTTTACTCTTTGCAGAGATGAGCAAGAGGTGGGGCAAGTTCTCTTGCTTTCATCACCTCAGGGTCAGCCCTTCCACATCTACACCTTCAGGACCAGCTCTACTATGTTGCCAAGAGACGTATACGGGCCACTCTCCCAAGTGCTGAAGCTGGTAAGGGGCAGGGAAGCTCTCCCATTCTTATAACTGCAGGGCAGTCCTGCCACAGGCAGCAAGAGGAGGGATGGGGAGGCACCTATCTCTTGCCTACACCACTATATGGCAGGTTAGGGGCAGGGCCAGATCTCCCATGCTCACATTCTCGGGGTCTGTTCACCTGCACCATCAGTAGGGTCAGCTCTACTATGTTGCCCAGGTAAGGTGCAGGATCCGCATTCCCGAGTGCTGCAGCTGGTAAAGAAGGTATACCCCGCTAGACACCGCCATTCAACAAAGGAGTCGTGAAGACAACTCTCCCACACTCACAACTGGCTCACTCACACCTCCACCAACATGGTTGGCTCTATTGTGCTGTCCAGGCAAGGGACTGGGCCAGCTCTCCCCAGTGCTGAAGCCCATGAGGGGCAGGGGCAGCTCTCCAATCTTATGACCTATCCCTCATTGTGCTGGGCAAGACCATGCTTCCTCCTAGGAGGCGAGGGCAGTCTGCTCCTGTGTCTACATGTGGGTCTCTTGGCACCCCTCAGTTGACTCATCTACAATATATTTTAAAATACTGATATTTATATAAGCTTAGGTAAAATGTGAAATAGAAAACCTATCATGCATGAAATAAATCTGTTTGTACACCTAACCGGCTAGCTTATTAGTTAGATATCCTCATGTACTTAATTTTTGTCAAGAAAGCATTCAAAATCTCTATTCAGGAATTTTCAGTAATACACTAGTAGTAATTATAACTTGCACAGCATACAATAAATCCCCTAGAATTAGTTCTCTTATCTAGGTGGATTTTTAAAATCATCTTGCCAACATAATTTCACCCCTATTCCTGCCCTAACTCCTGATTATCACTGTTCTAGTCTCTGTGAGATTGCATTTGCTAGATCCACATATGACTGAAGTTGTATAATATTTCTTTCTGATCCTGACCTATTTCATTTAACATTATGCCCTCTGTATTCACCCAAGTTTTTTTTTTTAAATATCAGACTGTAAATGGGTTCTCTAGAGAAATAGAACAAATATGATGTATAATTATGAACAGGAATTTATTAAATTCACTCATTGTTCAGATTATAGTCTTTAAGATGGAGAGTCAAGAAAACAAGAGACCAAAGCTGGACCTTGAGAAACCAATGATGTAACCAGACCCAAAGCTAAATGTTTCCAACGTTCCTGAGGCTGTCTGATTCCTGACCCCAGGTCAAAGTTAGAAGAAACTGAATTAGAATGTATATTGGCAGCAGAAGAAAATCATCTGATCAAAAAGAACAAGCTTTCATCCTAGTAACCTTCCCTATTTTGGTTCCATCCTGGCCTATGTGACAATCTATTGAGAGTGCAACCATCAGGGACAATGTTTACCCCTTCAGTTTGCTGACCCCCCTGCCAATACTCATCTTGAATTTCATTTTGCCAAATACCCAGAACTAAACTACTTTTTTTTTTTTTTTTTTTTTGGTTTTTCGAGACAGGGTTTCCCTGTAGTTTCTAGAGCCTGTCCTGGAACTAGCTCTTGTAGACCAGGCTGGCCTCGAACTCAGAGATCCGCCTGCCTCTGCCTCCCGAGTGCTGGGATTAAAGGCGTGCGCCACCACCGCCCGGCTAAACTACTTTTAATTATTGAGGAAACTCCACTTTGTTTTCCATACAGGCTCTACTAAATCGCATTATTTTTCCAATAACAGTACCTCAGCTCTTAAATTCATTTCTTTATCAACGCTTACCTTCTGTTTTCTTGGTTAGAGCGAAGCAACGGCTCATTAATCTGACCCGCATTTCCTTAATAATTAGTGGTGTTGAGCATTTTCTCACCCACCTAGTAAGTCCCAATATTACTTGTAGTTATATTTCATTTGTACTTTAATACAAATGTATTTTAATAAATAAAGTTTGCCTGAAGATCAGAGTAAAACAGCCGCACTGGTCAGCCTTACAGATCAGGTAGCAATGATTCTGCTTCCAGAAATCCTCAGAATGAGACGGTATGTGAAAACTGTCTTCTCCATTTTATATTTCTCTCTAGGGCTGGGATTAAAGGCCTGCACTGCCCGGTTTCTATGGCAAACCAGTGCACCTACTTGGATTAAAGGTGTGTGTCACCACTGCCTGGTCTGTAAGGCTGACCAGTGGGACTGTTTTACTCTCTGATCTTCAGGCAAAGCTTATTTATTAAAATACAAATGAAATATCACTACATTTTTTTCCTCTGGGTGTGTATATACAAGGTTCTAATATTTATTGACTTCATTGTTTCTTTATTCTTTGTTGTGTTTTGGCAATTTGGTAAAAATCTGTTCTTCAAAAAATGTTTTTTCATCTATCAAATTCTTTGGCTATACTTGGTAAACCAAAATTCAATAGGGTTACCTAAATATTCTTTATTTTCCATTTCTAATATTGACTTTAACTTATTCATTAAGGTTATTACTCCATTGTGTATGGTATTTATAGAAATTTAGGTTTGATCTTTTTCTCAGGTTTTTGCTATAAGTTCTTTCCTTAAAGATATAAATATTATCTAATTATTTAAACATATAAATCCATACCACAAAAACTTCCTGATCAACATTTTCCTGGTAGCATATTTTCATATATTCAAGCTTCTTAAAAATACATTTTTTGCTACCATGCTTTTTGGCTGAATTCGAGGTATGAAAAATTTGCATTTTTACCTCTAGAATTCAATTCAACCTCTTCACAAAATGGCATTTACAAAAAAGTTTCACACTGCAGTCCAAATAAAATTAAAATGTTATGTTGGATGTCTGTGCTATGGAAGAATTATACTATGTGTCAGTCAAGGTAAAGAGTATCTTGAAAGTTGCTGCTGGCACTAGGGCATAAGGTTCCTAGAAAGTTCTTTGGCTGAAAGAAGATGCTTTTCACTTGGGTCTGGATATACCTGGCTGGTAACCACAAGAAAATTAAAGCTTAGATCCTCTATTTCATTTTGCATCTTCTTTGTCTTGAAATTCTGGATGAGATTCCTGCTAAACTCTGCTTGAAGGTTGTTAATCATTCAAGGAACACCTGTCTAACACGATATGTAGTTGATTAGCCATAAATTTACTAGTCTATCTCATCTGCCTTCATAAGTAAAGGCACAAAGTTAAAACTAACGGGGGTATTTTAGTATTATCTTTTGCAACATACTTAAGACAGTAACAAAGGACGTTAAGAAGTGTTTTAACCAAGAAAAGTCTCTAGTCATTGTCCTGAACTTGAAATTATATGGGATTCTAGGAATGGTGGAACATTGCAGATTGGTCATCTCATGAAGGAATGATCCTCCTAAGCAGAAACAATTTCCTCATAATAGAAAATGAAACTGATTGTCTCCTCAAGACATGAGGGTTTCTGTGGCAACCACCTTATAAAACCAAGATGGAAATGATGATCAACTAGACTACAATTTGATCACGACTGCCTAATTATGAATACCTTCCACCATCTGTGCCTAATTCCCTCTGCTATTTAAACCCTAAGCTCACACTGGTCACCAAAGTTGAGCTGAGCTACTTACTCCAATATGACCATATTGATTAAAATTACTTTCTTTGTAACTTTATTTATTTTTTTATTGGAGACAGTAGCTGGATGTGGCTAATATGAATCTCTACTTGGAACTGTGACCCAGGACTCTGGTTATATTTGGAGAAAACTTAAGATTTTTTTTTGTATTGTTTTGTCTTGTCTAGTGTTAACAAAAACGTGTGAGAATTAACCTGAGGACTTAAGAGAGCGGAAAGCCTATGGTAAAAATAAGTGGCATCATCCCATATCATACCTGTCCAGATGAATTAAATATGGAGAAGAAAATCCATTAACATAGATATGCACTCATACTCTTTTTTGGCAACCATGGGATGCTGGCCTCGGTGGGTACATAAGGAAAAGAGTAAGCACCACAGACCGACCCTTGTCAAACTGTGTCCCTCGGGTGATCTTCACACAAATGGAAAACTGGCAAACAAAGCGCATATGAAGAATCATAGATTCTAAGAGATTTTACCTTAAGGAAGTGATGTGGGAGAGTCTTCTGTTTGAGTTGATTTCATTGGTTAATGAAGAAACTGCCTGGCTCATTTAATTGGCCAGCCCTTAGGTGGGTGGAGTAGACAGAACAGGAAGAAGGAAGTGAGGTAGATGGCTCAGGCAGATGCCTCAGGCAATCACCATGCCTCTCCTCTCTGAGAGAGACGCGATGGAGCTCCAGCCCAAGATGGACATACGCTAGAAACTTCCCGGTAAGGCGCCACTTCGTAGTGCTACACAGATTATTAGATATGGGTTAATTAAGATGTGAGTAAGAGGCTGAAATAATGGGCCAGGCAGTGTTTAAATGAATACAGTTTGTGTGTTGCTATTTCGGGTGTAAAGCTAGCCGTGAGGGAGCAGGGCAGCGGGAACGTGGCCAGCTGCTCCTCACTACAAGGAAGAAACAATGACTTTGGGACATTTTCTTCAAAGCTGTTTTGTTCCAGGGAACCACGAAATGGTGAATTCACAACTGTTTCTTAGACTCTGATGTTTTACCTGGAATCAGTAGTTTATTGCCACATGTCTACACACGTACCCCCAGTTTGTAGCTGGAAACAGAGTGATCATTTCATGATCTTCCTCTTCTCACTCTTTTAACTCCTCTGTTTTGAGTAAAATTCCTGACATAAGTCTGTCTTTGTTGTAAACATCTCTCCAGTGTGTTATATGTGCACTGATTCTGTTTAGCAATCAGTGTCTGCAGTATAGTCTGTGAACAACCAATGTTGTAAACAGAGCAACAGTCAGGCTTGTCATTGTTACAAACTCAGGAAACCATGCTGTATGTACCTCATATATGATAGAGAAACTTTCTTATATTTAAGAGGTTTACTATGTCTTAGCTCTTTTCATGCTAAGTTATATTGGAAATTTAAGGGTTACAGAGAGTATATTTTTCCACTGGAAATGATGGAAATATGATGCTTTCAGTTGCCATTTTACTACAAAATAACTGATTTTCAGTGTTTTCGGTAGAACTAATTATCATATCTGCAGTTTATTGACTTAGTCATCTCCATCCATAATCTCGAATTGTTGTTGGTTTGTTTTTCTGTTATTCTTGTCATTTTTTGTTTCGGTTTTCTATCTTTTGTGTTTATGGAGTGACATTTATGCTTATTACACCATTGTGTGGGGCAGGGAGTGGTTCTTTTTCTGAAAGGAACAGTTTTCTTGTAAAAATTCCTTGTTCTGCCTTAAGAAAATCCTTTCTAGACAGACGTCTTCGTGCTTGTTTCTTACTGCTCTGGAAGTCATGATTAGCGCCACACTGGGATCCATTTCATGTTACCACCTCATTTTGTCTAGAATGTCGTCCTCATTTGTAAACTGTAATTTCAGACATAATTTCATAGTCAGTGGTGGATGTGTGGGTTTTTTTTTTTTTCTTACAGAGACTTTTAATATCAGTAGAAATAAGTTTCATGCTGCCCGGGGTGATAGAGGATGTTTTTACAGACTCAGTTTCCAAACATGCCTACATTAGCTTTTTTAGGAAATGTTTAATTCTGTCTCTTTTTATGGGTCTGAGGTTTGAATTCCTTTGTATTGTGAATGTCAAGCTCCTTGAAACAGAGGGCCTGTGTCTAGATAGTCCAAACACTGTGGGCTGCCCCAGTCCCATTTCTCAATATTATGACACTGGGTTTTAACACCAAATTGTTGTTCGGTGCATGTTAATTTTCTCTATTCCTATATCACGCACATGTAAAATAATTTTAAATTCCACATCTTTGCAATGGGAAGCATTTATATATTAATCTGGTTCAAAAAGTGTATTTCTAGACCTGAATATTTGTAGAAACTAAATTTTTTTTATTTTAAGTGACTCAGACTATAACTACCTTTGTGCATTTTTCTTGGTTATGAATTGATTAAACCTGATTTTACTTACTTCCCTTTTCATTTTATATAGCTACTATAGCAATAGTAAACCTCTTCTCAGTCAGAGCATAGGTGTAGAATGTAACCAAATTAAAGCAAACTGTGATGGAGTACACTGTGGTTCACAAATATGAACCTCTCCTCAGTGTTGTGGAATATTAATTTAAGATGTGTTCCATTTGTTTATGCTGCGTGTAAGTCCCCATCTCTGGCCTCCATCTTTGGAGACCCCACCCCTGTGCCCTCCAAACCTTGACCCCCTCCCCTGCGGAGGGGCAAGGCAGACCCCCCCCCCGTTACCCTCGGGGGGCCATCCTAGATCACAGAAATCCCATTAAACCTGGATATCCTTTAATTCGGCTCATTGTCATTTGGTTTGATTGGGATTTTTGTGTTGGCAGAGAGATCCCGTTAGGAAAATTTCCTAACACTGTGAAATATTTGTTTAATGACACAACAGTGTGTTGCATTTTTTTATGTTGCATTTGTAAAGCTCTGTTGCTTTGCCCATCTGAAACACCTGACTGGTCTAATGAAGACCTGAGAACCCAATAATTAGGCAAAAGAGAGAAATGGGTGGAGATGCCAGGCAGAGAGAATAGGAGGAGAAATCTAGGCTCCAGAGAAGTGGGAAGACTGAGAAAAGGAGAAGAGGATGCCAGAGACCAGCTACCCAGCCAGAATATCAGTCGTGGAGTAAGATGGGAGAAATATATACAGAATGAAGAAAGGTTTTTTTTTTAAAAAAAAAAAAATACAGTTTTTTTTTAATACAAAATATTAAAATACAAAATACAGTTAAATACAAAATTTAGGGCAAAATACAGTTAAAGAGAAACAGGACAATTTAAGTTAGAAAAGCTGGCTAGAAATAAGCCAAGATAAGGCCAGGCATTCATAAGTAAGAATAAGTTTCTGTGTTTTTATCTGAGAGCTTGGTGATGGGCCCCCAAAGAGTAAGAAGAAACAACTGCATCTCAACTCACTTTATGAAAAGAAAAAGTGTTCTCTCTGGTGTAGTCAATATGACATGTTATCTAATGAGCAGTATGTAACATAGTTACAAGTTTGGATTGGAATCTATTTTTTTTCTGACTTCAGAAAACAAAACAAAACGAAAGAGTATATCCTGATGTGGAATGTCCTTCTGTATGTGTGTTGCTTTTATTTGTTGTTAAATAAAGCTGTTTCAGCCAATGTAACCCATTGGCAGAGTAAATAAAGCTAGGCAGGAAATCCAAGCAGAGATATATAGAGAGAGAGTAGGCAGAGTCAAAGAGACGCCATGTAGCTGGCGAAGGAGACAGATACCAAAACTTTACTGGTAGGCCATAGCCTTGTGGTAATACACAGATTAGTAATAGAAATGGATTAATTCAAGATATAAGAGCTAGCTAGGAATATGCCTAATCACTGGCCAACCAGTATTGTAATTAATAGTTTCTGTGGGATTATTTGGGTCTGGGCAGCAGGGAAACGAACAAGCAATCTTAGCTTACAATATCCCAGACAGAGTAAAGAGGAGAGTAAGTGAAAGAACTAGAGACCACAAGGGCCAGAAGCAAGAGTTTACAGGGGTTTGACAACGTCCAGCAACTGTGACGTCATGACCGCATGATAATGCCATCTCTTGGGTGATTGGGGCAAGGAAGAAGACAAAGTGCTAGATTTTAGGAGCCTTACAATGGAAGCCTCAAGTGGAAACAGAGCCTGAGAGGACTGACAATTACAGCTGGTAGAAGATTTTATAAGATTCAATACAAGAATGAAAAATCAAGACAACAATAGGAAAAAAACCCGGCATGTGTGATTTTGTTTTGTTTTGTTTGTTTTTAGCATATGTTGTCCCACCGTTCTATAAGATCTGGAGAAGAAAGATACTGTTTACAGCAGCAAATCAAAATACCATGAGAAGATCCAGGGGAAAACTACTATAACCAACTTACATATAAGCACTAAAATACAAAAGTGTCTTAAAAACACACCAAATTTCTCCAATTACATAGCTTTGCATAGTAATTTATTACATTATTTATAATCCAAGGAATTACTTATGTTGGAAACTTAAAATACCTGATTGTGGTCAGCTTTGAATTTTAGAAGAGAACATTCTCTCTAGCATTGGGTTTTACAACTTTCTATTCTTCAATTTTTTTTCTGACAAATATCAGTAGTAAGATATATGCATATATTTTTATTTTTCATCTTAATATAACATCTGTCAGCATTTGAAAGGTCTGAATAACTCAGGGGACACATGGCTCCCAAATGAACAATATTTTGGCTGCAGCAAAAGCATCTGAAGTGCAAGAGAGATGATCGACTTTAATGTAGCTGAGCACCGAAAGTCAACATGGTCTCGAATGAGTGTTGCTTGTGAGCTTTATCAGTTACTAGTAGAATTTTAGAGTGATAGCAAAGAAAAAAACATCCTCTACTTTCATCTTTATGAGGTTTGGATGGATATTTCAACTCAGCAATAAATTTCAAAGGCTGAATATGTCAGATTCACATCCAACTGTCTCTTCTAATTTGTCAGACAGTAGAGACTTGTGAACCTGTCAAATAATTACTCTTAAGGTTTTACTGCAAAAAAAAAAAAAAAAAAAAACAATTGTTTTGACTTAACACTCATTACTGGTGTTCACGTGCAAGTGTTTTGCCATTGTTTTTAAATGAATTAATGACAATTTTTAAATTTATGTTTTAATTTTCAGTACAGTAAATATCATTAGATGTAATCTACATATATAAAAGGTTTTTTAAAAACATGAATAATATTTTTAAATATGAGGATTTCATGACATAAAGTATGTAGTGATTCATGTTGTAAAATGTTTTGGGCCCAAGCTCTAAAGGTCCTACACCTCAGGGCACACCCTGTGCCCTCTCCCACCCATCAGAGCTTCAGTAATCAGTCAGCAGAGGCCCCCAGGGGGCACAGGCTCCACCTGTACCAATTAGAGGAAGAATCAGCACCTGTGCAGATAATTACCTGAAACCCAGATGGGCAGATGGCAGTGTAAGAATACATTCAGCAACATAAGAAAAAATATAGCACCACCAGAACCTCGTGGTTCTACAACAGTAAGACCTGAATGAACATCCCAATGCAGATGAACCAGAAGAAAACAACCCTAAAAATAACTTTATTAAGATTATAGAGGCCCTTAAAGAGGAAATGAAAATTTCCTTTAAAGAAATTAAGGAAAAGACAAAATAAATGGAAGAAATAAATAAATCCCTTAAAGGAAAAACAGTCTAACAGGTGAAGAAAACAGTTCAAGACTTAAGAATTGATGCAGAGGCAATAAATCTCACTCTCTCTCTCTCTCTCTCTCTCTCTCTCTCTCTCTCTCTCTCACACACACACACACACACACACACCTTTTCTTTACCTTGTTCTCACTCAACATAATGGTGTTTCATGGTTGATTGTGCCCCCCAAGACCAAGGGGCCTGTGGGAGGGAGGTGAAGCTGTCTCTGTTTTCTGTATGCCCCCTCAGACCTTGAAACAGCCCATGGTAGATTGTACTCACCCCTGACAAAGGGGCTTGGAGCGGAGCTTAATAATAAGTCTTTAAGCTAGGAAAGCAAGGACACATTTCCGTTACAAAAAAAAAAAAATGTGGGTCACTCACTTGTTGTCCAAGTATAAAATCTACAAATAAATGTGAGTGCTATAAAATAACAGGAACTACCATGCATCTGCTGCTAGGAAATATTCATATAGTTACAAAAACTAATAAAGACACAAAATATAAATTAATTTTGAAGTTAGCAATAAGTAATGTCTGTACAGAGATGATTCTAATAGATACTATATGGTGTGACAAGCTATATGAGAGTATATTGAAGAGCAAAACATCTCATTCCATATGGAAGTTAGTAACACAGATATTAACTAAAAGTAAATTATATTGCCTGAAATAGTATATGGAGGATAGAGAAAGTAGTGGGAAGAACGGGACAGCTTTAGATAATCCCAGATGGTTCATATTAATTACTGATTTGATAAGAGCAAAGGAGAGAAATATGAGCACTGAAGAGGTCATGTAAATGCTAGGCTCATGATATTATACAAATACATGGATACAAAAGTAATCTCTGATTAAAAGAAGAATCCTCCTCCAAGAGGTAGTAAAGTATGCCCAAAGATCAATGGAGTAAATAAAACATTCAAAGATTAGAGTATTTTAATCCTAAAATGGCAGAATATAACCCAAGTGCAAGCTCCACCCCAGCCCCTGGCATCAATATACCCAAAGAGTCTACTATGTTCTCATGGAAGCTCCACCACAGCTCCTGATTTCCACATACCCAATGTCTGGAATGTTCTGGTGGGAGCTTCACCTCTCTCTCTCCCCAGAGCATGCTCCCCTCAGAAAGTCTGCTATCTGTGTCTTCTCCCTCAGAGTTGCCTGGGACCACGCCTACCAGCTGTTTAAGACCTGGCCCACAGATTTGCCATGCATGCTCTCCTGTTCTGTCTCCTGCCTTCCTGGGGGTTACCCGGGGGGTGCTCTGCTTTGCACTGCCATGTTTGTTACATCCGGGTTTATTTATTCAGTCTGATTTGGCTTATTTCATCAGCAGTAGAGGAATCCAGCAACCATGGAACTAATACTTAACAGCATTGAGCGAATAAGTTAACATAAGTGGAAATATATGTGTGCCTAACTCATTTTTAACTACTGTATTAAGGCATAATTAGTTGATCTACCAAAACTGACTATACATATTTAATGTATACATTTGATGAGTTTGTGTGTTTATACCTATACAGGACACCATCACTACATTCAAAGTAATAAAAATATGTTCATTACCTCCAAAAATTCTCAGTGTCTGCATGTGAGTTAAGAACACTTAGAACGATACTATGTGCTCAACAAAAATTTCAGGGCTTGTTAAGTAACTTCGAATGCTGATTAAAGCAGAGGTTGTCTCATACCCAAATGAAGGGAATCTACCTCTTAGTGGAGGCACAACACTGTCTCCTCCCATGTAAGTATTATTCCAATTGGTCCAGCTAATCACTTGGCCATAGGATCAATCGTCAGGAAGGCAAGTTTACCTTAAGCAAAGGTAGAAGTAGGAAGAATGATTAACTGTTAAAGAGGTGATGTACTCTTCATTCACAGAATTCTTGCCCTCTTGTGTAGTGCCTAAGAGTCACTGTGAAGCTCTGAGCCTTTCTGAGTCTTCACTTGCAAAGACATCTTTCAGATTCTGACCAGAGCCTAAGTCAGGCTTTGCCTAGTAGTAATGACTTTTTCATTCTCTTGCTAATGATCCCCTCCCACTGCTTGCCCTCCATGGGGTTGCCCTCTTTTTCAGACTAACTCAAATGGCATGGCTTTTCCTTTCTCTTCTCTTTATCTCACTCCACTCCATAACAGCTTTCCTGTCCTGGGTTTTTTCTTCTAAACTCTTGTTCTGGTCCATGCCATTGTCAAGTCTTTGCCTTTAAGACTCAACTGGATATGCAACTTCTTTCCTCCAACATAATATTTTTATTATTTGTGAATTTCACATCGTTCATCCCAATCACACTCATTTCCCAGTCCTCCCTGCACCTTCCACTTTTGTGACCTACCCTTCACAAAAGAAAAGAAGGAGGAATAGTCCAATTGATGTTGTCCATACACTCACTGGAGCATGATCACACTGTCAGTGGCCAGCCCCTTAAAGACGATTGAGTCCTTCGCCACTCATACCCTTGAGGGAGGGAAGCCATCAGCTGTGGAGGGCTACACTTCAGCATTCTTAGCACAGTTTGTTAGAATTCTCTTCAAGGGATTTCTATCTAGGCTGTTACCTTTTGGGGGTAGTAGGGGTAGCTCTTGTACAGTCTTAGTATCCACCCTACACACTTCCTCGAAGCCTCCGTGATTGCTTTCAACAGAAACTGGCCAAACTACAACACAACAACCAAGCTCCTCTATTGGATAGGTAAATAAATCAAACATATTCTAGGCAGTTTGCATGCCTCCATCCCTTAAAAAGTCACTCTTAAGAGCAGAAACAATGAGGGATATCTGGGAGCAGGTCAATTATTGAGCAAATGAACTAGAGACTGATGGGCATGCCATTCATTTTCTTACATCACTTTTGAAATTCAGTCTCATTATCTATAGCAGTATTTGTAATTATAACTGATTACTTTCTTTTTAAATTTAGATTCACTTACATCAGATTAGATTGCCTCTAGGCATTTAATTAAAATTCTACATCCCTGGATAGTTATTGCTTCTAGATTGTTAAATGTTTATAGATAGATTTGCCTACGCTGGAATCTTTCTTCAAAATTGTGAATGTTTCTGAATTAATGGTGCGTCTTTGGAGCATTTTATATACATATAAAGCTCAAATTACTTTTTATGTTTCTTTGGCTCTCTGATTCCCAATTCTTCTTTCTTAGTCAGCAATCCCAATGTATTTAGATTGTTCGTGTACATTTTGTCATAGTAGAGTATTTCACGTGACATTTGGGAGGATGGAAAGTCCCTAAAAGGTCAATAAAGACTAGAGTACACACTTAAAACAGACAGAGCACCCAGTGTCTGTCAAAGGGTTCCTGCTGCTGCAGTATTCACTGCACTGCCCTTAGACCCAGGACTATTTCTTGAACAGAACTATTTAGGATCCATTTTCTTTGTGTGTACTAGTGTCTATAAAAGCATTTACTTTATTGTATTACTTATTTGGAAATTCTTCATCATAATTCTGCATTTTCAATAGAACTATTTACCAACAAATTATATAGAGAGAGAACTTCTTGAAAGCTCCAGTAAGAATTTGATCTTTGAGTAGTGTCAATTGTATGCTTTAGTCAGCAAGTAGTATTCTGAATTCCTTTATGACCTATATAACTCAAATATCAATATATCATAAGGATGAGAATTTACTGATTCAACACAACAAACTTAATTTTCCAGGTTGATCAGAATGTGAAAGGCATTGTGCCTCAAAATGTCAGAACTATTTAGATACAGATAATTTCTTATTTATCAAACAACCTCAAGGTCAAGTTTTACTTTGCTATTAGTATAGATCTTACCTAGAGAATCTTAATTTTCAAGAATGGGAGCAGTCTAAAATATTATTATTTTGCATTCAATCTAAGAAATTAGCCTCTCAAATGCTATGAGTGCTGAGAGAAGAATATGAATTTCTGGGTCAAAAAACAAGGTCTATTCTCACAGCTGTGCTGGCAGCATGATTACAGAGGATGGTTGCCCCGCTTCATTAAGGTCTCCATGACACCTGCAAACACCATAGATTGTATCCCAAAACAAGCCAGGACCTCATCACATTTGGAATGATAAAAAGCCACTGAAGCTCTCATATACTCTAAGCAATCTCTTCTCCCAGAGGAGAAGCCAGTTACAGTGCAACCATGCTGTTGCCTTGATGTACGGTGTTTACTGTGTGACTAGCAACAAGATGGCCCAATATCAGGAGAAAAATAAAAGAATGAGGTCTATAATTGCAGCAAGAATCTTAGAAATGACCAGGGCTCATGGCTGACTCGCTTCTGAACTCTACAAACGCTCTCTTTCTCCCCAGCACTATATAACTTTGATTCACATCCTAATTCTATGACAACTTTATATACAAAACTATTATAACAAAGCAGAACTTTCTAACACAGAAAAAAACAGCCTGACCACATTCACAACCATTAATCTTCCATAGCAGTTTTCAGAGGACTTTGATTTGGTTCAAGTAATCATAGGTTTTCTTTCATAAAGATCTCCTCCATTCATTCAGAAGGCAACACAGTATCATTCAAATAACAGGAGAACCTTGATTTATGTCCTTTAGATTCAAAATTATCTACTACCACCTACTTGTACTCTTTTTAATTGTTTTATCTCCACGTATTCATCTTTCTTTGAAAATTACTCAACTCATTTATTCCCTTTGAAACAAGTAATTCATCCATATTTCCCCAAAATTCTGCCATGATTTGAATACCATTTGGCATGATTTTCTTATAAGATACAGTGTTTATAACAATAGTAACAGAAGAGTTTACAAATTTGAAACAGAATAGGAGTCATGGGGCCATTTCAAGAGGGAGAGAAAGGAGTGGAAATGTTATAAATTTAGTGTGCATGTATAAAATTCCCCCCAAAATAAAAAACAATTAAACTACAAAAAAAGATAATATAAGAGATTTAATTTTGCCAACAGTGATCAAGGTGATTATATTCAATGAGGATAATGAAATAAATATTTAAAACTTAAAGATAAGTATTAGTGTTTGCATAAGTTTGTATATTTAAAACATAGCCAATCTATATTTCTTTTGGCAAATGATATTCATAAAAAAATCAAAGAACTAATTAATCAAAGTCTAATTATCTCTAGTTACCTTATATACATAACTTTGTTGAGCTGGATGGGTATATTTTCAGGTTAACAAATTTTCTGTTGGATTTATTTCCAAAGGTTTTTTCTTAGAAAGTTTGAAGACCATCTGTGGAGTTATTTTTAAATATAAATGTAAAAACCTGGCTATTTACTTATTCGGAATGCAATACTAAGAATACTCCCCACAAAATAAAAAGAGTGAAGAAAGAAGAAAGAAGTTGTCTTTGGAAGCATATTTTTTTCCAACACACATAAAAAAAATTCTCATAAACCAGTTTGAAAGATGTCATTTGACCCACAGAGCTCTAGTCGTAAATTGTCAACTAACCTGCAATCCTACACATATTTCCTTCCATTTTGCCTTAATTGTCTTGGTACAGTTTCTGGAGCACTTACTACACACACATACACATGTACATGCACACGTGCACAAGCATATACATATATGCATGCACACACACTCAACTTTTAAAGTTTTTTTGTTATTTTAATATGTTTTTAATTGGAATAGAATTACATCATTTCCCCCCTCCCTTTACTCTCTCCAGACTCTCTAAGCTACCCTCACTTACTCTCAAGTTGATAGGATCTCTTTTTTCATTATTATCACGTGTGCACTTGTGTGCATGCCTCCATGCTTGCATGGTTGCATGGATGCATGTGTGTATGTGTGTGTGTTTGGGTTTGAATGTATGCACATGTGTACACATAGGTACAACTTGCTGAGCTCATTTTTATCGTTTATGTATGTGTGGTTTCAGGGCTGACCCCTCTACATTGGGCAACCAATAATTGGTGCTCATCCCTAGGGGAGGCTAGTTCCTCTTGAATGGAAACCTTCATGCAAATCTCTTATCAATTGAGTACACCTGTATCTTAATCTTCTAATGGTTCAAAAATCAACATTGATCTGCTAGGAGAAAGGTTAAGACACATCCCTGTAGCTCAGAGCAATGAGCATATATCTGCAATGAAGCAGAATAACTGCCACTAGCTAGAGAATTGGGGAATCAGGACAAGATTGTTAAAATTCCCATCCACAGCAATAAGGAGAACCGAGCATCAAAAATGAAGTGACTAGTAATTTACAAGGTCGTGTCAACTAGTATGGTGTGCCTACAACACAGGAGACCTAATGGGGAATTTAATGACAAATTAGATGGCAAGGGATCCAGGGTTCAGTAGGGCTTCAGGGAGTAGTTAGTAAGAGGCTTTGGAGTATTTCATGAACTGATCAGGCTCGTATTTTATTGACTAGGTCTGAAGAATACGGATTGACAGTGTAAGAAACTGGCCATGAGGAGGCAAATGGGGAGATTTTTAAAGGGACAGGCCAGGGTCAGCAAAGCTGGGCAAAGACAAAGTTCAAAGACCTGTTGAGATTCCTAAGATCTGATCAAACCTGTTTTTTGAAGTATATCTTTTATAATGACTTTACTTAAGAAAAAAGTCATTCAGTAATAATTTAACACATTCTCTTGCACATAAAAGGATAAAAGTTTCTTCACCTAGGCAAAGACTCCATAGATTTGATGAGATTAAGCAAATTAGCCTATCTAAAAAGAATAGTTTGGACAAAAATATCTTAGTTTGGAGGCTCTGAATTAGAGAGGCTCTGATGAGGGATGAGTTAACAAACAACTACTTTACACTACTCCTGATTCCTAAGCACAGTGCCAGGTCCATGGAGATAACTGTTCCTTATGTATATCTAGGGAAAATAGATTTTTTTTCTCACAAAATATATTCTGATTAAGGTTTCCCCTCCCCCTACATCTCACCTATGATTTGTGATTTCTTTTAGAATGCCTTCATTTATGCATTGATTCTAGGAAGCTTTTCCTGCATAAGGTTTCCATACCACCCCTCAAATGTTTTCATACTCACCCTCAAAAATGGCCCACGATTTTAATTGTCTCTGTTAGTATTCCCTCCCCCAACTCCCTCTACTTTCCTCTTCCCCACTTGATTCTCCCACTCCAGCTCCCGCATCCATCTGTCACTATCTGTCACTGTCCTGTTTCACTTTCTTAATGAGATCCATCTTGTCAGAGGCCTTGGAAACATACAGCGTACAGCAACTGATAATTGATAATTTAGGTCTAGACCCACCAGATTCTGATGAAGATAATCCTGTCTAGCAAGGCTTACAGAACCACTGACTCTGAAAACCAGTTGCCTCTATCTGGCCACTTCATTTCATCCTTGGGAATACCTTTGGATGTATTCCCACTGTTTATATGTTTATCTCTTGAAAATATTCCATTCACTGGGCACACATATATCTGTGACTTTTCTATTTATTTGTATAATTTTGACATATAAAAATATACTAGGACATGCTCCATAACTAGATCTATTGTCCCTCAAGGACTGTGGACACTTAACAGCCTGCTTTGTTCATTTATGCTCAGACCAACTGCACACGTTTATCTCACTTTTAACTCAGAGAAAGTTCAAACTAAACTAAGGCTTTTTGTAGATAGATCATAAGTTTAAAACTTTACAGTTATGCACAAGGTCAGAGTCACTGGTGTCCAACCAAGGTTGCTACACAAAGCACCCTAAGAAAAGCATGCCAATTCTTCCCTTGCCAAGTCTGCTGAAAATAGACCTATATCTCAAAGTTTGTAACTGGGCACTGTGCCCCGCATCCCCAGTCTAGTGACAGTCTGACTTCTGTAACCTTGGAGCCTTGTGTTGACATGGTAAATGGCTCAGTTCCTTAGCATTACCCTAGTAATGTGCTTTTGAATAATGCAGTTATAATTTTTTTCATTGTTTCAAGCCCCACATGGGAGAGAGAGGTTTTAGACTGGAGGAGAAGTTAGGAGAAATTAGAAGCCATGAGAATTAGAATGGAGATAGAAGAATAAAGAGACAGCACAGTGTGAGAGAAGCCTTTCACCCTCAGATACCTCGGTGCCTTTTGCTTGCTGCACTGTCCAATCTGAATCATGAAGAGAACCTTGCGGCTGGACCCAAAAGGCCCTTGATAATATCTCTTCCCTATAGTCTCTTACTCTGTGCCTAATCCCTTTGTTCTCCAGATTGCAGCTGATTATCAGTGATTTAACAGCTAATCCATAATTGTGTGTTGCCAATATTCTCATTTGCCAAGATGTGGCATGCTTTTTCAGTGAAATTAGTTGCTATTTAAGTAAGCCTAATTAAATAATGTTTAAGCAATTAAATCTTAGATTAGAATTTTAATCTATGTGATTAGATGCCTAACATAAGTAACTTAATAGAGGAAAGATTTATTTTAGTTCAAAACTTAAAAGATTTAAGCCCTTGGTCAGCCTGCTTAAGTACTTTCAGGCCTCTGGCAAAGCAAAGCCATCATAGCAGAAGGGCATGGTGAATCTGTTCATCTGATGGCAGCAAGGAAGCATTAAAGAAAAATGGAAAGAGTTTGGGGACAAAAATATACCTTTCGAAGATACAGTCATAGGTACACATTTGCAGCAAATAGGACTCACCTCCCACACTTCCACCACCTCTCAATAGTGCCTTTGAATTTCGAATAGATCATTGAGTTAAACTTCTAATTGTGCTGAAATTGTTGCTTTTGCCAAAATCCTTAGAGTCCAGTTATCTCCGGAAGCATTTCTGCAGATGCCTTGCTGATCTCCCACAACTCTTATTCCCACCATAGATTTTTGTATTAACCACAGTATTCTGCTACATCTGTCTATTTCATTCTTGGTCCTGAACAGCCCTCATCCATGTATTCAGCCCATAACACACTCCAGTCTTCTTCATGCTCTCCTTCATTTCTCTCTTGCTTCAGTGCATACATTCTGGTGATGTCTCCAAAGCAAAGGAGTCAAACTGTAATTGAAAGAAATTGTTCTTCCACGCTTAGTTCCTACCAATGGATCATGTTCAATCATGTAAAGCATAATTGCAGGAGCATAGCAAACATACAAAGGAACCATGTTATCTCTATGTGGCTTGCTTATCCCAAAGAAATGATACTCATTGAACCAATGAAAATAGTGACCTAAACCAATACTATAGAGAATCCCATTAATTTTATTTATTTTTAAGCTCAAATGGAGCTGAGAATAGTATTGCTACACACCTATTATTACAACACTTGAAGGCTGAGGCAGGAGGATTGCAGGAAACATGAGATCATACTGGGCCACATAGTGAGTTAAAAATCACCCTGATTACATACTGAAAACTTATCTCAAGACACTAAAATAAAGAAATAAAAAAGAGGCTAAAATTGCTGGCAGGCTTTATCTAAATATCTTAAATTGCCATGGCACGTCCATAATGTGAAAAGAAAAATATGAAAATGAAAAAGGAAGAAAAGCTATGTGCCCTGTCGATAAAAGAAAGCTGATTTAAATACCCGTCCATGGAACTGCGTAGCAGCCCTTTCATTTCTGATTTTGAACTAGAGAATTTTGCTTAGTTTATGTGATGTATACTTGGGTAGTATTTATGGACACTCAGTTCATTTGAAATTTTACTTTAGTTATTGGCAATGCAAACAGGCAACCACTAAATATTGAATCAGCTAGTCAACATGCCCTGGGAGCAACAATGTAGAAAGGCAATGTTATTTTAACTAAGTTGATAAAATGGTGATTTCATTAACAGTAAAATACAGAGTATTTTAAATGAAAATTCTTGTCTTGCTTTTTCACAGACTAATATAGTGTAAACCATGTCAAAAATTTTAGTGCCTTTATTATTCACATTGCTGTCAATCACCATCTGGTCTTTTAGAAATGCATGATTGAAATCTTCCTACTAATAAGTAACAATAAATCTTTTAGAGGAAGTATTACAGCATACACACAGATGCCAAATTAATTTGAAATCTCATATTTAAAACAAGACTACTGCTAGTACTTTCATCCTCCAAATGATTACCTGAGGATGCATCTGGAAGCAACAACGGCTTTCCTGCATTCTGAAAGACACCAAGAGTTGAAATCTCATAATTTCTTAAACTACAAAGGCATCTTTGCTGCATTGTGAAAATCTGACGATTGTGAAATTATTGTATATTTAAATTAAAACATATAGAGTGATCTTGAGATACCACTCAGTGATGAAGAACTTACATAATAAGTGCAAGTGCTGGGATTGAATCCCAACACTGAAAAAAAAACAATGAGATCTAGGTATGTATATCATAATTCCCCTTAAGGTGATAAAAGTGATATTGCATGCTAGGCTAATAGCAGTCAGTATTCAACTCTTCTGTCAGCATTCATAGAGAAAATGAATTTGGCAAAGAATCAAATTATATGATAAAAGAGTTAGAAAAACATTTTTTAAGAATAAAGTGTGAGGACCTGGAGGGATGACTCAGCAGTTAAGAGCATGGAATGACTCAGTAATTAAGAGCATGGATGACTCAGCAACTAAGAGCATAGGATGACTCAGCAGTTAAAAGTAAGGGATGGCTCAGTGGTTAAGAGCATGCAGTGGCTCAGCGATTAAGAACATAGGCTGCTCAGCAGTTAAGAGTAAGGGGTGTTCTTGCAGAAGAGCTGGGTTTTGTTCCCAGCATCTTCATGGTGGTTCATGACCATCTGAGTCAAGCTTTGGGGGGCCAATGTCCTCCAATATCCTCTTCTGTCTTCCATGGGCACTAGGTATAAAGGTAGCACACCAATGAATAAGTAGGCAAAACACCCATATACATAAAATTAAAAGAATAAAATTAGAGTAAATAAGGGTAAATAATTTCTGAACTAAACAAACCACCCTGTTTTTTTTCTCTCCCCTAAATGATTCACAGCAGTACCTATGTAAAAAAATCATCATGGTTAGGGTCTTACTTTGTGCAGACTTAACAGCCATTGGTCCTGTTCCATTTGCTGTGAGTAGCTTTTGGATATTTGTTGTTTCTTTTTGATGTCTGTGACCACTAGTCTTCCCATTTAAGGAAGGCATGAAATATGTCACGAAATTGTCCGACAGATAACATTCCAAAATGACTCCTCTTTATTTCACCCACGAGTCTACAAGAACCTTCAGTTTCCCCCACAACACTGTTGCTCATTTTGTGTCTGCCTACTCCATGGCATCCCCACATCTTTTTGAAACTGCAGACTCCAGGTGCCTGATGAAAGGTACCTATCTGTCATAGTGCATTTACTGAACTACAGGCAAAATAATCACAAGTAGCCATATTTCCCTGATTGCACCTCTTGTTTTACCTGGATAAAGTTTCTCAAACACTTTACCAAGAGTCTCTTCAACAGTTGATATAAGTTAGCTCACAAAAAATAATTTATGTAAATCAGTGAAAATCCAAACAGATCTGTTTGGTGGTTTGGTGCTTCTAGTATTCTTTGAAGACATTCTAAGGTCTAATAATTTCGTGGATGTGGCAGAATGGTAGCTAAGAGATAAATCTGCTTGGAACGGCATGAAGCAAGGTATCTACCTTTACTGTCAGTCATGTAACAATTTCTTTTTTCTCTTCTAATTCTAGTGTCAAGGATATGAAACAAAAAGCACATGGTCCTGTTAATTTGACAGGAGGAAATGCAGCATGTTAATGCATGTTTTCTTTGGGGACTTCATTCTGGTCTCAAAAAAATTCATAATGTATGCTGGAGTTGTTCTCTCTCTCTCTCTCACAATCTTTCTGAAAATTTTTTTTATTATTCTGTAGTGACTCTTGCTTTTCTTTATATCTTAATGTATTGGGATCAAGACTACTTCTAAATTTTATGAATACAAAATAATAAAGCCAAGAAGATGTTTCTATGAAAGAAATACGTAATAATAGACACAATCTAAGAAGACTAAATTCTCAAAGCATTTTTGATACACAATGTTTAATAGTTATAGAAAAACTGCTCACAGCATAAAAAGTACAAAAGAAACCCTGAAAACATGGAAAAAAATCATGTCATTTTAAAATTAAATTTAAAACACCACTTCAAAGGCATTGATTTACTCTGAAATATACATTTTAATAAATTCCAATGAAAATGTCTTAAAAATATTTTTGAGGGGCCCTCCCCCACCTGCCTCAGCTTCTCTAGCCAGCCAGTAGAAAAGCTTCCTGCATGTGGCTGCCCCAATACCCTCATCCCATCTATTGGACCCTGCATGTTCCAAATCCCACTCTGT
This sequence comes from Arvicola amphibius, assembly GCF_903992535.2. Taxonomy (NCBI): domain Eukaryota; kingdom Metazoa; phylum Chordata; class Mammalia; order Rodentia; family Cricetidae; genus Arvicola; species Arvicola amphibius. The sequence continues at coordinate 9,645,951 of NC_052055.2, read as the reverse complement.
CCCCAAACCCTCCTATCCCCTGCAACCTCAGAGGAACTCTGAAGCACAGGCTGCAACTACACAGACAGACCAAGAGGTGAGTGACCACCCACCCAGCTGGACACATCACTCTCTAGGCCTTCCATGTGGGGGCAAAACCCCAGGCTCCACTGCCACCTACATCAGTTTCTCTAGCTGGCCAACAGGCAAGGTTCCTGCAGGTAGGCTGCTCCGACACCCCCATTCCATATATCAGACCCTGTAAGTTACAAATCCCACTCTGTCTCCAAACCCTCCTATCCCCCACTACCTCAGAGGAATTCTGAAACACAGGCTGCAACTACAAATAGAGTACCAAGAGGTGAGTGATCACTACTCAGTGGTGCATCCCACTAGATAGACCATCCATACTGGGACAAAACCCCGGGCCCCTCTCCCACCTCCCTTAGCTTCTCTAGCCAACCAGCAGGCAAGCTTCCTGTAGGCAGGCTATTCCAACCCTCCTACTCAGTCAATCAGACCCGGTAAGCTACAAGCCGCCCTTCCCCCAGCAAACTCAGAGGAACTCTGAAGCACAGGTTGTGACTGCGCGGAGTGGACCAAGAGAGCAGGCCAAGAGAGACCTCAGTGGCTCCCTGAGACACAGACAGTGACAGTACAGAGCAGATCATGAAAGGTGCTCAAAAACACAGACAGCCACTGCAAAGATTGGACCAAGAGCCAAAGACACTGCAGGAACCAATTGGAGGAAGAGATGGGTAGATGCCAATGCAAAAATTCATTCAACAACCTAAAAAGCAACATGGTAACATCAGAATCCAGTGTTTTTACAAAAGAAGTCTTGATCATCCTAACCCAGAAGAAGTAGAAGAAAACTATTTTAAACATAACTGTATGAGGATGATGGAAACCATTAAAGAAGAAATGAAAATTTCCCTTAAAGAAATGGAGAAAAAGAAAACAAATAATTGGAAGAAATCAATAAATCTCTTAAAGAAAACCAAGAAAAGGCAATCAAACAGATAAAGCAAACAGTTTAAACAGTTCCAAACTTGAAGACTGAAATAGAGGCAATAAAGAAAACAAAACAGAGGGAATTCTGGAGATGGAAAAATGGGGTAAAAGAGTGGGAACTACAGAGGCAGGCATAACCCACAGAATACGAGAGATGGAAGATGTAAAATGACAAAAGAATGTTTGTTTTCTTTTTTAAAAAATAAAAATAGAATACTTTTAAAACCAGGTAATTACAAACTTACTTTTATGTGAAGTAAATTTAAGCAAAACCCTATAACCCTGAAAAGGAAGGACATAAAAAGGCATGAAGGGAAAAACGAAATGGTTTTCAAGACAAGCAACCAATAGATTAGGCAAGAATAAAGCCCTGAAATAAATTTGAACTCACAATTTTAATGCACAGAATGAGAATGTAACAACTATTCTAATAGTAAGCTAGACTTGCACACACAGGAAACATGAATCAGCAAATTCTTCAGCCTGTAAGGGGACAGGAAAATGAGCAGCTTCTATGGATCATCAAAACCCTATGAAATAAATCAACATAGCCCCTTTCCAGATCAAGTAGCTTTACCAAGATCTTCTAGCTAACTACTACTGGAGTTACTCTTTGAAATAATCTGATTCATAATCACTGTGAAAGTATCTATTCAAGCTTTACTGGCATATAAACCGTGTGTATTGATGGTTATGGAGTGATGACCTGATGCAAGTATACAATGTCTGACAATCAACGTAGTTTCTCTATCTCGATCATTCACCTGCTCTCTATATCTGGACTCTACAAACTCCTCCCCTCTTGTCCTTTAGGATTCTGCCTTCCCATGTCTCCCTAAATCTGGTTTACATTCCTTGCCAGAATGCTCTACAGTATAAAATTTAGTAATTTAAATTTTATATAAATGAAATAATAAATATAATTAATTGTAGGTGTTAGAGAGGTGGCCTAGCAATAAGGAGCACTGGCTTCTCTTTCAGAGGGTCTGGGTTCAATTCCCAGCACCCACTTGGCAGCTCAGAACTTCAATTCCTTTTCTAGGGGATCCAATTTCTTCACATAGACACTCCTGCAGGCAAAACACCAATGCACATAATATGAAAATAATAAATTAGTTTTAAAATTTTACTCCTTAAAAATAATTCATTGTGTGTATATATAAACATATGTGTTATATATATTTAACATGTTCATATATGCATGATATATGTATATATAAGATGTTCTTTAACTATTCATATAATGATAGATGCCTCATCAACTCCTTAAAACATAGGAATGCAATTATCTCTTGGATATATTGACTTCATTTATTACAGTTATGTTCCCAGCAGGAGAATCACTAAATTCTTTGGCAGCAATAATTTTAGTTTCAAATTTCTAAGAATGTATGAACTAAAACAAAGTCACAAGTCTGTTGTGGCCTCACATTTTAGCAAGCTCAGTTTTTCTAATGGTGAAATGTCCTAATTTAGTTTCCTTGTTGCTGTGACAAACAATGTGAACAACAACAAAAAAAAACCTTAGAGGTAGTAAAGTACTTATTTCATCATACACTTTGCAGTCAAGCATTCAAGAAGGTCAAAGCAAGAACTCAAAATAGGAACCTAGAGGTAGGGACAGAAGCAGAAATCGTGAAAGGATGCTGCTTCTGGGCTTGCTTGACTTGCTTCCCCAGGCCTTCTCAGCTGTCTTCCTTATACAACTCCAGCCCACATACCAAGGGATGGCGCTGCCTTCAGTGGGGTGGGCCCTCCAACATCAACTAGCAATTAAGAAAATGCCTGCAGACATGCACACAAGCAAACCCAATGGAAACAGCTCCTCAATTAAGTTTCCCTCTTCTCAGGACTGTCAGGCTGGAAAATGAAGCTAACTGCTACAGGAAAGGACACAAAAGTTGATGGAATAAAGACGAAGAATGATCACATGAGGTATATCCCTTGCTGAGCAGAAGCCAGGCATGGATATTTGGGGACATCAGTTAACATAATTTGCAATTCTGAAAATCTTAGAAGTTTATGAGTGAAGTTGAGTTTAAAAAAACAACAACAGTTGTCTCTTATTTTATAAATTTTAATCTTAAAGAATTCAATGCATGCACACAATAAAATAAATTTATATACATCCCCCACTTCCTTCCACTCCAACTCTCCAGGTCCCTTCCCATGTCTCTTTCCCAACTTCATTTGTGCTTTTCTTATTTAATACACTAGATCCAATCAGTGCAGCCCTTACATGCATGGATGTGGGGCCATCCACTGGAGCATGGCCCTATGGTCATACTACCTATTGTCCATGCATTCACAGAGTGATTCTCCCTCCCAGAGCAGCTATATTCTCTGGTTAATGTGTGTGATATCTTCAGCAATATGGTCTTCCCATGTAGTGATGGAAGGTAACCAAAAGACGTCACAATTGTTTGTTATTTTGGAGTTGATGGGGGAAAGCGTTAACCTAAAGGAAGGGTGAACAAAAAGCCATAAGGAATTTTACTATTTTGGATCCCAATTAAAAAATATTGTTCGAGGGGATAGTACAACACTTTGTACATGAACAAAATGGTAAATGTTTAAGCAGGGGTGGAGGGTGGCAGGATGCGGGATAAGGAAGTTAGAAAATGAACTGAACCAAAACGATAAATGTGTGAGAAAACCTATACAAACCCACTAGAGAAAACTCTAATTTCTAAATATTTTTTTTTATGTTTTAAAAAGATCAGTATTCGCCGGGCGGCCTTTAATCCCAGCACTCGGGAGGCAGAGGCAGGCGGATCTCTGAGTTCAAGGCCAGCCTGGTCTACAAGAGATAGTTCCAGGACAGGCTCTAGAAACTACAGGGAAACCCTATCTCGAAAAAAACAAACAAAACAAAACAAAACAAAAAAAGATCAGTAATCTTGTGCTTAGAGCAAGAGGGCATGTTAAGAGACAAGAAACAGAAGAATGAGGAAAACCCTACAAGTTCCACGGATACACTTGTCAAGCTCTGGGAGACCTTGATTGTAAAAAAAAAAAAAAAAAAAAGGAAATTATGAAAAGAGGCATCGCTTATTAAAATCATTTAGAACCATGTCAGGTAGCAATTTATAGAGGCCAAACCTTTTTAAAAGGAGTACTGAATTTGCTTAAATAAATCGCTTAAAACCCTGTAGACTGTAATTTATTCAAATGTTAAATTAGTGAATTGGATATATGACCCTTAAATACTCTTCCAGAGATGACATTATGCTCAATTTTCTTTAAACATTTTTACCTTTAAAATTATGTGAAAGAAAGCAGAATTAATTCAAAATCTGCAGAACCCACTGTCAAAAGCAATGTAAGACCCCTTATTCAAAGGAGCAGGGAAAAGTTCAAATAAAGGTGTTAGAACATAAATCATTTTTCCTTTAAAAATGTACCCAGAGTTATATTGATGTCTAAATAACAAGAAGTTATAAGCATATATACAATGTCATGCTTAGTATCAGAATTCTATTCAATTTAAAAATAATATTTTTTAATTTTTCTTTAATTTAGAAACTTCTATATTTTGCAATAAAATATTTTCAGATCTATCCCTATAACTCCCTCCAATTCTCCTCTCTTGTATCTCCTCAAGATGTTCTCTCTCAGATTCATTTTTTTTTTTTGATAACTCACTAAGTACAGTTAGTGCTACCCATATGTTCATGGGGTGGCATCAATTTGAGTATGGCTAGCCTGAAGTGGCCAATCTTCACAAAAGAATGGTTTTTTCCACCCCCACAAACTACAAACTGCCAATAGATCCTCAGTAAGTGTTGAGACCCAGGGATCATTCTTGTTCTGGAATTTGGGTGGGCTTGATCTTGTATAAGTCTGGTATAGGTAACTACGGTAGCTATGAGTTTAAGCTTTCTGTAGCCATATCAAGTCCAGAAGATATCATTTCAAAGAAACCTTTTTCACACTTTGGTTCTCACATTTGCCAAGCCGTGGTGGTAGTAGATTTAGCATAGATGTTCAGTTTAGGACTAAGTATGCCATCTCTTATACTCAGCACTCTAAAGAGTTACTTATCTCTCCACTGTCTGCCACCTACTGAAAAAGAAGATTCTAGGACCAAAGATATTCAAGTGTAAATATTTAGAGTGCAGTTTGACCCCATGACCATTTAGCAAAAGAACAATATTAGATACTACCCTAATCTTACCCGTCCAGGCATGAACTTTTGATCAGGATTAAAGTAACAGACAAGAAAAACCTTCTCTATGCAGCAGAGCTTACACCTAATCAGAAAACAGCTACCTTGGTGTCATTGGCTACATCTGGCCCGACAGGTCAGTATAGTGGTATGCATGGTCGGCTACTTGGTAACAACATTGAGACTTTTCTCCTCCAGTATTCTGAATAGCACATACCAGCTCTACAAAAGCTGTCCTGCAAGGAGGATATTTTCTAGAGGCCGATTTCTCTGTATTCTATATTCAAGAATATGGTGTCTTCAGCAATAGGTGCTTACTGTGGAGGTCTGGTGGGTAGCCAGGAGCATTGACAACAGCCTATGCTGTGTTGGAGACCTCTGGGCTCTCCCTGACAAACAACACCTAAGAAGATTAGAGTACTACTATGCTTTGTATTATGATTTTCACTTATTAAATCATGTTGTCTGAGAGCTGCTTTGTCTGCTCACACAGGATAGTTTTGTTCAAATTCTTTTATTCTTTTTTTCCTCATTTTTTTATTAAAAATTTCCATTTCCTCCCCTCCTCCTCCCCCTTCCCTCCCCTCCCTTCAACCCATACCCCCACTCCCTCCCTCTCCAGGCCAAAGAGCCATCAGGGTTCCCTTCACTATGTTAAGTCCAAGGTCCTCCCATTATATTTTTAATTAGCTTAATAGCTTGTGGATTTTCATAAGGTTTTTTTGTAGATCCTTAATTTGCTTGCTACCAACTATCCCCTCCTCTCTCTCATTCACCTGCCCCACCCCCACACAGCACTTAATGCTCAATACAGCCTCATCTTCCATTTCACGTGTTACCATTATTCCTATATGTTTTCTTCAGGGTGTGTGTCTGTGTCTGTGTCTTTGTGTGTGTCTGTGTGTTTCTGTGTGTAAGCTCCTATATGCTCCTACATGCTTCTTTATGCCCTCTTCTTTTGGATTTCCCTGCCCTTCACCTCCTGATTTTTCTGTGCTCTTATATCCCTCCCTGTTTAAGCCATCTTACCACCAGCATTCCGTTTCATGAGTTTCGTTTTACCTATAATCTTGTATTCCTCTCACTTAATATGTTTCCTGCAAATTTACCTTAATAGATTCCTGGTTTTCACTTGCACTCCAGATTAAACAAACAAAACAAAGATTTCAAGCTAACTTCTCCAAATGAGGGAAAAAAAATGTAGTGATTGTCTTTCTGGGCTTGAGTTATTTCACTAAGTAATTTTTTTTTAATTTTCCTGGAAACTTGATGGTTTCATTTTCCTTTATAGCTAAGCTTATGTGTACATGTACCACATTTTTCTTATCCATCCTTCTATTGACAGAAATCTAGATTGATTCCATTTATTAGCTAGTGTAAATACAACAGTTTGGTATGCAACTCTCTCTGTAGTAGGATATACAGTCTTTTAGGTAGTTTCCTAGGTCAGGAATGAAATAGTTAAGGTCTATTTAAGTTGATGTTTTCTATGGGCTTGCCTATATTATGTTGACTATAAATTGCCTATATTCTGTTGGGAAATCAGATGTTATTCTAATAGGTCTGCCTTTGTATGTCTGTTTTTTATTGTGTCTTTTATTACTTTTTCTCTTTTTTCTGTACATTTCGTGTTTTGATTATTATGTGCTGAGGGAACTTCCCTTTGTGGTCCTGTCTACTTGGTGTTCTGTATGCCTCATTTACTTTGATGGGAAACTTCCTTATGGTTAGGTAAATTTTATTCTATGATTTGTTAATATTTTTGTGCCTTTGACCAGTGTTGCTTTTCCTTTCTCCTTTTCTGTTTGTCATAGATTTTGTGTTTTCATAGTGTCACAGAATTCCTGGATATTTTGTACCTAGGCTCAATTTTTTTATGTTTTGCTTTTACTGAGGTATCTATTTCTTCTGTCTTGTCACCAATGCTTCAGTGCTTTAATACCTGGATTCTCTCTTTATCCCTTATACTTGGTTGGGGAGGCTTTCCTGAGGTTCCTGTTTGAATCCCTAAATATTTCATTTCCAGTCTTCCCTCAGTTTTGGTTTTCTTTGTTGATTTTATATCTACTTGCAACTCTTTTCTTCATTTCATTCCATTGTGTGTGTGTCTGTGTGTCTGTGTGTGTGTGTGTGTGTGTGTGTGTGTGTGTCTGTGTGTGTTGTTTTCATAGGTTTCTTTAATGGGTTTATTAACTTCCTCTTTAAGGACTTCTAACAATATGGGGAAGGATATTTTGAAATCCGTTTTTTGTCCTTCAGCTGTCCTGCATTTCTCAGGGCATACTGTAGTAGAGATCCCGGGCTTTAAAGGAGACATATTGTTCTGGCTGTTATTATCTGGCTTCAGGATGATTGTAATTCAAGATGCTCATATATGGTCTTGTCTTTGTTGGGTGGGTATTCTGGTGCTTATTTTCTTTTGCCTTCCCTGGCATTACGGCAGTGTGTTGGTTGAGGGTTGCCTGGTAGAGACTGCTTCTGAGATACTTCTGGTAGAGAGTGTTTCTTGGTATTGAGAATGGATATGGAGGAGAGGATGATGGGCTGAGGGCATCCACAGGAGGGAGTCTACTCAGTCCCCTAAGAATTAGGGCAGGGATGAAGGAGAATCCACAGCCAGAGCTGTGAGGGAAACTGGGGGGTTGGGTTTGGATGAGAGGAGGTGAATAAGAGCTGAAGATTGCTATTTCTTTCCCTGGCCTATCTGCTTCCCTGCCAATGTGGCCAGAGTTTCCAGGGAGTGCCTCTGGTGATTGGTGGCTTAGGCAGTGGGATGGTGATAAGGGAGGTTATTGGAGATCAAAGTGGTTTGATGGAGCTTGGGGCTTAGCAGAAGGAAAGGGTGCAGCAGATACTCTGCTACAACGCTGGGAATGATAGTAGGGGATTGGATTTGGAGACGATAGAAAGACTGAAGGTCTGAAGATCCTCTACCTTCTGGATCTTCTATGGATATATCTTTAGTAACAAGGGAAAGGGCAGGATTGAATGTATGCACCTATGTAGTTAGCTTAGTTGACACATCATGCCAAAGTTAAAAATAATATTATTTTTAGTCGAATGCAAAGATGTTTAAATTGAATTCCTAAATATAAGCTTGTAGGTGCAGTACAAGGTGGGAATACTTTAAAAAACTCAGAGAATTTTAATAACTTTGCTATTTTAGCATCCGCATTGCCTTTATCTTACAATAATGTCCTGACAAGTTTATTGATAATTACATACCGTCTTGGAAGTCAAGGTTGGCATTCATGAAGGCTATATAACCTGGGGGCCAGGAATAACAACAGACCTGCTTGCGTAAGGTACATCTATCTCTCTCTTTCATCTATGGCCCGTGATCCACTGCAATTACACTGTTTATCCCAATGCTTCTATTGTCATGCGCTATTTCCACTGCTCTTATGAGCCTAGTTAAAAACCAGAGAACGTCCCAGGATCCAGGTACTGTCTGTCCCTGGTCCAGTCTCTTATGATCAAATATGCGCATGCATCATGCAACCAGACCGTGTTTCCCATTGGACTGAGCCTGCACATGGAGGGCACCGCTGCCACCATACCACTCAGTCCAAGTACGTGCTCTATTGTCACTACAGGATTCCTTCACAAAAGTTAAGGAAGTCAAAATACTAAATAAAATCTAAATACCTACATAGCAGAGCACAGCATCTCACAGGATGGTAGTGAGGAAGCCGAGATGAAGGGAAAAAAGACCCAAAAGCCAGATACATAAAGACGGACTCTAAGTGTCCCACTTCCTACAAGGAATCACTACTTCTAAGAGTCTAAATAACTCTGACTTCTTGAATGGCTTGTTCATTGATAAAAATATCACCAGTCACTTCTCATTGGCACCACAGTTTGGGGTAGCAAGTCTACATCACATGAACACCTTCTGGAGATACTTCGTGTCCAAACCATAATATTTCTGCTAAGTGGTATTCTGCTGTTCTCTCTGATTTCTCAGTACTTAATTGGTGAATCACATAGCAGCTCACTTACCACTATGTACTTTGTAGGTGTTCTTAAGGTAATGAACATTAAGGTACATGGTAGGTTATCTAGGTGGGTCCATTACTATCACTTGAGAGTTACAACAGCAAAAGGAAAGCAGACAACAGATGAGACTGAGAGTGGACTCGTGTCATGAGTTCTGATGTTACATATGGAGGAGAGAGTTCTGAGAATATGGACAAAAAGTCCATAGAATGCGTTCCCAGTGTGCATGAATACCTTCTCTGGGGAGAAGAAGGGGTGGGGAAAATGCTAGATAATCCAAATAGCTTCTAAAACAGTGGTTCCCAACCTTCCTAATGCTGGGACCCTTTAAGGCAGTTCCTCGTGTTGTGATGAACCCCAGTCATAAAATTATTTTTGTTGCTTCTTCATAACTAATTTTGCTACTATTGTGAATCATAATGTGGATATCCATGTTTTCCAATAGTCTTAGATGACCCAAGTGAGTTATTAGACCCCCCACAAAGGGTCATAACCCACAGATTGAGAACCACCACTCTAAAAGCTGAGAAGCTAAAGGAAACAGGCAACTCAGGGGAAAGGAACCTTCTTTGAACAACCTGTGATGGGAAATTCACTTTGACAGTCTCTGGAAAGGAAGGCACCTTCTCAACACCTTGAATTTGGCTCAGTGGCACCCAGGTACATGAAGCAGCTGAGCCACCTGCATCTGATTTATGACACAGCACTGAGGTAACAAATTGTCATTGTGACCTCATAAAACTCCTAAACTGGTGATAACCTAGAGTATCACCAGTTAATTAGGGAATTAATATATCTACTGTGGAATAAATTGATGAAAAATGGTGTTTTGAAAACAGGAATCCCTTGAAAGACGCAGGAATAATTCTTAATCCTTAATATTGTTTACATGTAGCTAATAGTTTGAGGTCTACAAACTCTCCTTATGAAACTAACTAAACTAAAAAGATAAACTCATGGTATCATCCTGCTATTGTTAACAGAGCCTACTAATAACACCAACAGAAACGCAATTTCCAAATAGGTCCACTAGTCCATTTAAACTCTAGTGTCATCTGTTATGCCAGCCAAAGAGTCTCCCAGCACCCAGCCTCCCCAGCTTCCTGGAAAAGAGAAGGGAACTTTGAGAGCTCTGGCTGAGGGACACCTTTAGTCACATTATTAGGAAGCAAATTTGGTATCTGCAAACAACATGCACAGCCATTCCTCTGTGTGCTGAAGAAGAAAAATTAACACAAATGTTCATGACAGCTGAGGCTGAGCTATTAAAAACTGCGGGAATGCTCGCAGCAGAGATGCTACCAAAATAGATCGCACTCTCTAAGTGAAGAATGACAACTTGTAAGAAGTCTCTCTGCTTCACACTCTCCCCTTCCATGTCCCAATTTCTACTTCGTATGGTATGTAACAGACTTTCTACCTATGGTCTTCCTGCAAAATATCATATAAGCATCTTTAGAATTCGCTAGCAACTTATTTTAAAAGAGGCTTTAGTGTTCTTATTCACCAAGGATTCAAAAATGCTGTTTTATCATATCTGTTAAATTATCAAAATGTTCAGTCTAAGAACTGGCGTATGCCATGCTTCTGATCTAAATTGACATTCCTAGAGACCAGTCTGAGACGAAGGTACTGTGAACCAAGCTTTCCGCCATTCATGGACTCACCAACCATGGCTCAATGAAGAGCTACTGCATGTTAAGGATTATTTTTAGGCCCTGAAATGCAAGAGTGAACACAGCGTGTACAGTTCTTTCATGCTGGAGACTTAGAAGTGATGAGGCAGTGAGAGCTCACAGTCACAGAAATAGGATAGAATTTATAAGGTAAGCAACAACACAAGGGGCCAAATAAGGAGCCAAAACCCAGGTGGAAAGCAAAGGCTCCCGAAATGGGGCCAACAGCTTAGTGGTGAAGTTCCTGGTGTGATTCTGTGGGTCCAGAATTTCTGCTCAGGAATGGATTATAAAGTGTATCAGAAATCTCTCTTGAGTGGATGAGGAAATATTATTGGCATGAAGTATGCATACTTATCCAAAAATCCTGAAATAGAAGCCTTAGAAATGTCCAAATAAAGATGAACTGATTCCAGTTCAATTTAGCCCTCTTGTCATATGAAAGGATGAGAGAGAGAGGCTTGCCACCCTTCTACCTAATACTCAGTGGACCTCTAGAAACAGGCACTGAAGAACCTGTTTCTCAAACACTTTTAAAAGTTGACTTTCAACTTTAGTTTAGTTTGCATTTTATGTGCATAAGTGTTTTGTCCACATCTAAGGCTGGTGTCACATGCTTCTGATCTTCTGGGACCAGAGTTACAGATGGTTGTGAACCTATCTTGTATTACTGGGAATTGAACCAGGGTTCTCTGGAAGCTAAGACAGTCATTAACTCTTGTGGCATCTCTCCAGTCACCAAATAATTTCTGTCCAGTCTCCCCAGAAAGTCAGTGCTTTTTATCTACATCATGAAGGAAAATGCATTTAAAAGAAGTGTCATAATGGGCCTTCAGTAGTTACGAAAAGAGAGACCCTTAACCAGTTTGTTAAGCTGAATGAAAAAAAAAACAGACATCAACTACATTTCTGATCTGGTGTTAAGAGACTGGTTTGATTGCTCAATGTTATTGTTGTTGTTTGGTTGTAGGTAGTAGTGAGGCATAGGTAGAGACTGATTACAATTTTCAGACTTTTAGGATTCCTGTAATATAAATGTCAATTTGGAAGGTCCCCAAGATCACTCTCAGTGCAATTCCTTCCTCGGAGGACTCACAGGGCTCAGAAAGTCATTAAGCTCACAGTCACAGTGTGTTATTGGGAAAGGACACAGATGCAAGCTAGCAAAGGGGAGAGGCCTACCAGGCAGAGTCCACAGGAGTCCCAGGTGCAGTTTCCAGGGCTTCCTCTCAGTGGAGTCGTACAGATGGCTATTGTGGTTTAATGTGAAATGCCCCCCATAGGCACACGGATTTGAACATTTGGCTCTCAGCTAGCAGCACAGTTCAGGGAGCTTGCAGAACCTGGAGGAGTCAGAGCCTCACTAGAGGAAGCAGGATCACTGGAGCAGTCCTTGAGATTTTATCGCCCAATGCCACTTCTTTGACTCATCTCAGCTTCCTAACCTGCAGCGGGCTCCTGCCACCACTGAGACAGCCACTGCCATGACCTTCCTTATTATATCACCAAAGACCATGAGACAAATAAATCTTTTCTCCCTTAAGCTGTATCTTGACAGCTACTCGGTTACCATGACGAGAAAAGTAGCTAATCTAATGAATGGCTCTGTCCTCATTAGAGTTACTATTGCTGTAACGAAACACCATGACCAAAAGGTGAGCTGGGGACAAAAGGGTTTATTTGGATTATACTTCCATATCACTCTTCATCGTAGAAGGAAATCAGTACTAGCAGCTCAAGCATGACAGGAACCTGGAGGTAGGAGCTGATACAAAGACCATAGAAGAATACTACTGCTAATGACTTGCTCCTTCTGACTTGTTCAGCCTGCTTCCTTATAGAATCCAGGACCACCAACCAGCCCAGGGATGGAACCACTACCAATAAACTGAACCCTTCCCGTCAATAGCTAATTAAGAAAATCTGATACACCTGGATCTTATTTTCCAAATTGAGGCTCCTTCCTTTCATGTGATTCTAGCTTGTTTCAAGTCGACAGAAAACTAACCAGCAGCGGCATTTAACTTCTTTCAGCAATTATATGTGAAGCTATGCATTTTCATAGCAGAAGAACTTGCAAGCCTTACTGTTCAGAGTTTTACTGACGTGTGCACACAGGCAAAACTTCCTCCTGTCCGGGTGTTCTGTCACTAGTCCCTTGGATGTAGGTACTTCATGATCCAACTAGCCATACCATGAGTCAGATTTCTAGAATGGAGTATCACACATCACTCTGTGCAACAAAGTCACAGTTCTATCAGCAGGTCACCCGAAGAGTTGAAAAGATTATCCCGTAGAAGCCAGCTGCAGGCCAAACCATTCTTTTGGAAAAGTTAAGATTGTATGGAAGACTGAGCAGGTGAACTTACAAGTATCACAAAAGCTACCACCATAATTTAGTGGGGTTGCTTTTTTAATCTTCTGGGTAACAAAATCAAGTTAAATTTCATCTTATCCATAGCAACCAGCAACTGATCATGCTGTGAACGCTGTTCAGGGCATTCTGAACCTTTTCGTTTTAATATTCAATTAATATAAAACAAAATGGCTCCAGTTACATTTTTTTTTTTTTTTGATTTTTCGAGACAGGGTTTCCCTGTAGTTTCTAGAGCCTGTCCTGGACCTAGCTCTTGTAGACCAGGCTGGTCTCGAACTCACAGAGATCCGCCTGCCTCTGCCTCCACATTTTTAAGAGGTCTTTATGGCTCCATATAGCATAATAGATCCACAGGAGTGAGATCTAGTCTCAAGCCTCGTGAGTTTCAAACTGGGTTCTTAGGCCAGTCCCTGGTCACATTGTGTAAATGGTCCATGCTGTCAAGTCCCTTCTGAAAAAGTATTCAGCCGACGGAGAAGATGCATAGTTGTGATATTTGGAATACATGAGCCTTTATTGGATGCCTCGCTGAACTGAAACAACAACAGAGTGAACCAGAGTCATGTCTCCAAGAATTATAACCTTGATGACCAAGCCAAGCCCAGGAACAAGCCTCTTCTGCCCAAACTCGCATATGTCAAAACTGTGAGACTCTCGCATTATCAGTCTCAAAAGAGAATAGAGAAGAGTAGGGTCAGCAGGCTCAACACTCTCTGCGTCATTAAACTCTCTCCGAGGAAGTGACAAAATGACGAGTAACTATATTTTTAAACCAAATCTAGAGAGCCCTCAAGCTTGAGAGAAACTGTTATTTGAGTGCCTGTCTTCTCAGCCACCACCCCCATACATATGTTGAACACATTATACCACCAACAGAGGATTTTTAAATATAAAAGGCGATACTGGTTTTATTATGCGTCCATTGAGAAGTCCAGATTGAAAATGGACTTTTTGTCGAAAAGTTCAAGAAAGGACAAACACAGTACATATTATAATTTCATCAAATTGGAAAATATGAAAAAGCAGAAGTATGGTTTCCTGTTAAACTCGTAACTCTAATATTCAGTAAGAGAATGGAATAAGTCACACATCAATTTCAAGTCTCCCAAAGGCCATAGTTTGGGGAATCTGTAACAACTGCTTACTTTAAAAAAAAAAATGTTTCATTTGCATTGGTGTGAAGGTGTGAGATCCCCTGGAACTAGAATTACAGACAGCTGTGAGCTGCCACATGGGTGTTGGGTATTGAACCTATTTCCTCTAAAAGAGTAGTCTGTGCTCTTAACCACTGAGCCATCTCTCCAGCCCCCAATTGCTTAATAATTTTAAGAGACTGAATTTTTTTCTTTTGGGAAAGAGTGTGATTATCAGAACAATTTAATTTTTCATAGCCAATGAAGTGTCTTGCCGGAGGAAAGATTCAGAGAGAGGATACTTGTCATCTGCCAGTTTTTAAATTATGGTCCTACGTAACTACCCAGCAATAACCTGCAAAGCTGGGTTTAACTCATGAAACTGCTCAGTTAGGATGGCGCACTGGGGAGGATCACTTCAACAGGTAGCCTTCTATAGTGTACTAATGACTAGAAATAAAGGTTTTAGGTGATTTTTGCTAAGGTATAGCCAAATAATATCAGCTATTTTCATCTTAAGAGAAAATATGAACTCTTTCCATGCTAATTGTGCCCTGGTGGTACACACTGTCATTGTCCACGTGACGCTATTAATTTCCCTTCTCCATCTTCCCATTTTTTGGGGGGAAATAATACTACGCCCACTTTCGCGACTTCCCTCCTAACAAGTAGAAGCCTTTTAACCCAGTCCTGCTGTCAATGCAGCTATAAAAAGATTTCTTGAAGCTCCCCAGGGTTATTTCCATTCTTGGTAAAGTAAACAACTCAAATTCTACCTTATCAAGTCTTCCTATTTTGAATATGAAAATAATGCCTGAAGTCTTAGCAGCCATTTTGAGACTATGAATAACCAAAAGAAAGAAAGAGAGAGAGAGAGAGAGAGAGAGAGAGAGAGAGAGAGAGAGAGAGAGAAGAAAATGAAACATGACCAAATAGAGAAAGATGATCCATGTGTCTCTTATCAGCGAGGACACTTGCGTTGCTACAACGAGCATCCTGGAACCATAGTGGGCAGTGAAGGCTGCACTCCATAGCCATCACGTGGCCTGTCGCCTATCATCATGGCACAGAGAAGGGAACTTGGCAGAAACACTCACTCTTAAAGGTTCCTGCCCAGAAATAGCACGAGCTACATCTGCTCCCATACCAATGGCCAAAGCATGTTACATAACCACACCTAACATGGAGGAGGAAAGTATCAAAATTCTAACATGTGTCAGAAAGGAAAAAAAAAACCAAAACATTGATTAACAGCTTCAATGAACAGTTCCAGTTTTCCATATGTGAGGAAAAATAAAAACCTGTTTGTCTGAGTCATTTCAAGTCGGATATTCTATAACTTCTAACCAAAAGATGCTTTAGTCAATAAGCCCTTAAATTACTCTGCATTACTGATTGTCTATGGAATATTTTATAAAATTACATGGCGTTCTTCTGGTCTTGCTTTTGCAGCCATTTCTAGGAAAGCCTATCTCCCAGCAGGCTTCCTGGTATTCTGACTCTTAGGATCGTTCCACCCCTCCTCCACAATGCTTCCAGAGTCAGGGAAGCAGGAACTGGGATGTAGATGGTTAGCTGGGGTTGTGGCTCCTGTGATCTGATCCTGTGCAGGCTGATCTCTGCATTGTGTTCATTGTGGCTTTCTGGGAGGAGAAGTACCCTTGAGAAGGGGCAACAGTTACGCTTATCTGCATATATGAGAAGAAGATTTCAAATATAGTAAGGAATAATGCTGGTTTAGCAACATGGTAGGAGTAGACTCTGTCTCTAAGGTTCATGACCTCCCGACATCTGGGCAATTGCCAGCGTTTCTAGTACCTGACATGAATTTCTTTCTGTTAAGTGGCTCTTCGGTCCAATTAAATAGCTCTCGGTTACTACCCACATATGAATATCTTTTCTTGCTAGTCCTTGCTGTGGTTTGTAGGTGGTGTGACTGGGTAGGGATATTAATTGCATCTCTTCCTTAGCAGCTTTTGCATAGTATTTTCTGGTACCATGAAAAAATAAACCCCAGGAAGGAGACTGTCAGGTTAGATCCAGCTGAAATCACTGGAATCCTAAAGAGTGGTGTCTTCAGCAAAAGGGACGTGCCTGGAAGCTCTGAGGGGAGGCACTTGGATTACCCTGACTAGCAACAAAGAAAGAGAGTTCAGAATCGAAAGGCATGCTAATGTGGAAGTGGGGAAATGTCATGGGGTACAACCCCAGTCAAAGAACTGAAAGCAATTTATGAACGGCTGGGAAAGGAATAACCCCTCCCTCGAAGGAGCCCATGGCACCTTAAATAAGAATGGTTCCTGTAGGCTCACACATCATCCTTCATCCCCATTTGGTGGAAATTTTGGGGAAGAAATAAGACGTGTGTCCTTTTTTGAAGGTGTGTATCACTGGGTTTTGGGGTAGGGGCAGACTTTGAGGTTTCAATAACTTACACTCCAGTTTCTGGATAAGAGTGTAAGCTTTCATCTAATGATCCAGTACCATGCCAGGCAGCTGCCATGCTCCCCACCATAATTTTAGTGAGCTCTAACCCTCTGGACCTGTGACACCTAAATTAAATGCTTTCTTCTATAAATTGCCTTGTTCATGGAGTATTTTCACAGTAGCTGAAAATTTACTGTGAGGATGGGGAATTGCTGGGACATCTCTGGCCATCATGTTTTCTGTGGAGGAGGGAAGGTATAAAACCTTGGAGCTTTGAAATAAGAAAGTGGTGGAACACTATAAGCAGAGTTTAATGGACTATCCTAGTAGGAATTTGGAAGAGAATAATGCTAAATGAAATATGGACTATGTGGGTCCATCTGGAGAAGTTTCATAGGAGAAAAACATTAGTAAGTGGGCTAGAGACCATTTTTGTAGGATTTTGGCAAAGAATGTGACCACCTTTTTTTATGTCAAAAGAATATGCCTCAGGTTAAATTTAGTGCATCAAGGAATGCACTAAATTCCTTGATGTAGGAAATTCCAAGACAGCCTAATATTAATTCTGTCATGTGGTTCTTAGTAATCACTCTTAAACAGGTTTTCAATGAAAAAGAACAAGCAGTGCAAAAAGAAATGCAAAATGCACAGTTTGAAACCAAAAAGGACACCAGGAAATTTAATGTTGGAGCCAAAGCCTGGGATGAAAGAGATAAGGTTAGAGAAAGGTCGCTCTGATGTGGTATAAAGGGAGAGGAAGACCCCACTCAGGAAAGCTTCCAACTTGTAAAAAGAATTTCCTACTCTTTAAATGACACTATCAAGGAAAGCTTCTGCAAATGCAGGAGATGTGGGTCTACCCAAATGATCAGCCAAACTTGACAGGGTTGTGCACACGGTTCTGGATTTAGAGTCCGGAAGGATACACCAGGAATTGTGGAATCTTTCTTTGTTGTAAGGAGAGCTGCTGAGTTAAGCATGGCAGGATATTCTTTGAGTGGAGTCCTTCAAAGGTCATTGCTTGACGTGGTGAAAATGAAACCTGAATTGTACTGGGGACCTCAAGATGTTAGAGCTGCAAGAACCATAAGCACTCTGCCAAGGAGAACAGTGCACATGGAGTGGAACCACCCCAAAAGAGAACTGCATTGCATGGAGCAAAACCAGAAGGACAGAGCCATCAAAGCACGTGGATGGCAGATATGGAGCTCCAGAATTTGCAGTTTCTCCTGTGTGGTTTCAGTCCTGCTTTGGTCCAAGTATTTCCTCCCTATGTCTCTGTCTCTCCTCTTCGGAAAGGTAATGTACATTGTGTACCATTGCATATTAACTGTTTATAATTTGCCTTTGGCTTTGGGCTTTATAAGGCATAAGGGTTAAGAGAGTGCCTTGGGTTTCAGAAGAGACTTTGGGATTTTAGACTGTGTTGACCGTGAAAGACTACTGGGCTACAAGAGCTAGTTCCGGGACAGTCTCCAAAAGCTACAGAAGAAACCCTGTCTCAAAAAAAAAGAAAAGAAAAAAAAAAAGAAAAGATTCAGTTGAAGGCTCTAAAATGACTGTTTTTCTTTGACCCTTTATTGAAACTCAGAACTGAAGCCAAGGAACTTTGGACTCTAATGCTATACTGGAGAACTATCTCAGGACAATTAGTAAGAGTTAATTCATTAAATCGTAACAGTTGCAAAGGGTTAATATTATATCTGTCTCTTCAAAGATATTTTGGCATATGAGAATTCTTTCCTAGTTTTGAAAGACTAAAATACCTTTAAATTTGTTCTAGATATATTGCTTGATTAGAATGATTCTCTTTAAGCCTCACAAATGTCTTGTATAGTAGATTCTATTATTTACATGTAAAATTGAATCTTATTAAGGTTAAGGGATTTGATAGGGATATAGTTTAGTGATAGAGAGTTTGAAGGGCCTGCGTGAGTTCATGGGTTTTAATCCCATCACAGGTAAATCATTTAAAATGAGAATTTATTAAATCCACTGGGACAATAAATAGTACATTCATGACTGAACGCCACATCTAACCACAAATCACAATCACAAGCTACTACCTGCTAAGCAGTCCTAATCCTCTACATTCTAGAAGAATGTTCCACGTCATTGATGCCCTTTTGTTAAGTGCTAAATCTTGTTTGCACTGCTTCAAAATCATATTTTAATTTAGCTTTTAAATCCTGGTTTTCTGACTCCAACGTCTGCTCTTTCAAACCCACACTCCACTGCCTCTCTTGTTCCTACTGAAACAAAATTAACTTCACAGAGAACATTTAAACTAGTCACCAGAAGAAGAGAGCATGGTCTAGAAGATTGGAGAAAGCTCAAAATGAACTTGGGTTTAGAACATTAGGACACCATTTTAAGACCTGGATGCAGGGCATTATAAAACAAGTGGCACAAACCAGTAACAAGAGAGAACAGCCAGAACCCTACCTGCTCTAGGGTACAGAACTCTGTGTGTCTACTACAACCTACCCAAACTTCCATGTGAGCTAGCATTTTTTATCCACCCTGTGTATTGTGAACTTCCAGGTCCGTTCTCAGGATTTCTTGTTTGTGACATTCAAAATCCATAGAAACACAGTGATCTATAGCCTGTCCTTGTACAGGACATCTGGTGTGATGATATCACAATTACTTGGTGACTACCTGTTATGAAAGCAGTATGCACAATGGCATTTGGTGATGGATGAAAGAGTCTCAGCTGCCAGGGAATCCATAGAGCGTCCCATGATCTTTTTCACATCTTTTTTATTTATTTGTTTGCATGTGTGTGCAGCCAGAACATTTGAGCGAATATCAGAAGACAACGTGAGAGAATCTGTCCCCTCCTTTCGACAATATGAATCCCAGATATGCTCCCTATCTCATCAGACTAGGCAGTAAGCCATCAGAGTTGAGCTACCTGAGTCCCACCTGAGGTCTGGCTTAAGAAATTCAAATTAGATCATGTTTCCTCCCTTTAAAAACAGCCTCTTTGAGGGCATTGAAAGGAATTTTTGCTGAAGTCTGGGCCTCTTGCCTTGATACCTCGTCACTCACTCAAACCTGTCTTCTGCCCACTGTGAAGGGAACTCCGTCTCTAGGAAACACAAAAGCTTTGTGGTCCCAGGTCTTTGCACATTCATTTTCCTCACCTTTAATGCAATTTATTCAGGCTGCTTTAAGACTTCCCATTTTCATGGTGCCGACGACGGGAAAAGGTCGTGTTCACAGAATGGCCTTTATCCAGTCCTCTTTCGCTGCTTTAGCCCCATAATGAAATGATCACATTCATTTCTTTACGTTGTCTTTCTCTGCCTCTGTCATATGAAGCCTCTAGAAAGCCTACAGCCTGCTCTGAATACCTAATTTCTAAAGGTATGCTGACACACACCATCCCAAAAAACAAACATTTATTGACAAAGACTAATTGATTAGCAAGCTACCTGCCTCTGTAAATTTGGTCTCAACAATGAGTCAAGAATATTGACATAGCAAGTTGGGCAGAAATTCAAGCCACATAGCACACGCATTTGTACCGCTTCTGATGTTGGCAGTTGTTACACACTAGTTCGAATCCTCGTTTCACAAATCTCCTTTCAATCACTGCTATGAAACTGAAGAATAATAGAATTTGCCACACTATTTGGCAGCAGGCAGTTTGCCAATTCATTTTCTAAGAGTTCCTTGAACATCAGCCCCCTCCAAAAAAAATGTGTATGACTTTTTATTTCATCCTCTGTTTTTCCATGTACATTGACATATTATTCTTGGCACTGTATTATATATCCCCAACTGTGTGAAAAGGCAGGGAGCTTATACCATACCGTGCAAATAAATAAATATATGTCTACTTCCAAAAAATATACCAGGTTCAAGAGTCTAAATATATATTCTATAAACAATTTTAAATCCTTCAGAAGTAAGCAGGGAAGTAAAGACGATTGCTGTTAGGAATATCGCGGCGGTGATAGAGTGGAGGGCTGAATTAGAAAATTGAAGGCAGGTGTTATGTAAGCCGCTGGCTTATACAACTAATTAAACAGGTAACAGTGGATGCTTCAGTGTCACGAGGGAAAATACAGAAGAGAGGAGGGAAAATGCTCTGCCAGTAATAGAAGCGCCACACAAACATGTGGATGTGAATTTGGTTCTAGGAATTCACATCTTAAAAGCCATGAGCCCTGGATGCTTATAATCCCAGCACTGGGGAGGTGGAACTAGGCGGTGAACACCTGGACTCTCCAGCCTGCAAGCGAAGCCTACTTAGCAAGCTTTGGGCAAATGAAAGACTGGCTCAGATAGCAAGGTAAATGGCTCCTGAGAAACGGCTCTCAAGGTTTTCCTCTGACTTCTAATTGCACATAGGAATGCATGCCCTCCCTCACTTACACATACGCCAGCAGAAGGATACAAGGAAAGAAAAACAGATGAAGGAAAAAGAGAGGGAGAAAACGGTTTCCCGAATGGATGGTGATGTTTTCTGAGGGCTTTGGAGCAGGAAGTGTGATCTTTACTTGTCCTGAGAACACGGGTGCCAGAGCAGCCATAGAGGAAGTGTCACCTGGTTCTATTCAGTTGTCTGCAAGGTTGAGTACACAACTCCTCTCAGAGAAACCTCATAAGGAGATTTCCAAAACGGTAACACCTGGCTCCTCACACTTGCATAAAATTAGTATCTATTTATTTCAGGACGCCTCAAACGGAAACCAAATGGAAAAACACTGAGACCTCTAAAGAACTCATTCGAACTGGCGATTCCATCATAGCATTTTGGAAAACATTGTATGTGTTTTCTTTAAAGGCAAATGTTAGCATGTTTACTTTGGTGTCACGTGTTATTTGGAAAATGGACCTGTCTACTTTATTTCAAAGGTGAGGAAACTGAAAAGGGGCGGGGTGATCGTATTTTAGTCCTGTGCTGTAGGCAGAGTGAGTAGGGGAAGGGAAGGCTCTGCTCTTAAAGCACATTCTGGTCCATCAGGACCAGACAGCTGTGCAAACCAAATGTATCTGATACTGGATCAGGTCCCTGACTGGAGAAGACCAAAATGAGTAGAGGTTTGGTCCGTAAGTGATGTTTGCTCGTTAAATTTCATGAGATCAAAAATTAATGTCCTTCCTACTTATGCCAAGCAGGGGTATATTTGAAAGAAGCAGAAGGCTCTTTTGCTTAGTGTGTGGTGTGTGTGTGTGTGTGTGTGTGTGTGTGTGTGTGTGTAAATATATATTTATTTGTATTTCATTTCATCTCACTAGGAACAGGAAAATCTAAATATAATATTGAAGAGTCTGACAAGGCCACTCAATGATAATACTTGGAAGAATACAGAGAAATGTTACTGATGGATGCAGTGCAAAGCTAGCTGACCTTTGCAGTCTTTAATTATATTGAATTAATAGCCTCAGTACTAATAGTAATTACTTAAAATGGCATAGTGAAAAGGCCATTGTGTTATATAAAATCTCCATGGAAATGGAGACCTACAAGCTTATCTCAAGTGTTCTCATTTGTCTTGATAAACACATTCTTACTAGATGAATCTCGACTTTATTTGTGCAGTAAATCTCCATCCTGAGACATTTATTTCTCTGTTCCTGACATAAGAACCTCTGCTGGTCTCCTGACTCCTCGTCTGCATGAGAACTACTCAGTAATTGGTCCCAACCCACACCAGAGATATGTCATAGTGCTTTAGAACTAAAACCGAGGTCTGGAAAGGACTGCTATGAGCCATTCAACAATTGTCTTATGAATGAAGTTTTATTAGAACACAGCCAAATCAAAAATTTTAGGTACTTTCTCTGGCTTTCTTTCCACTACAATGAGAGAGTTGTAGGCGCACACAGTATAGCAACCATAGAGTCTAAATCACTTTTCTCTCGCTGTTTACAGAAGTAGTTTGCTCACGACTAATCTTTACTGAAGGTCATAAAAATCAATACTGATTATGCTGACTTTTGGGCAGCAGAATAATTACCAAGAGAGTTACAAGACTGATAATATATAACATACT
Organism: Arvicola amphibius; assembly: GCF_903992535.2. Lineage (NCBI taxonomy): Eukaryota > Metazoa > Chordata > Mammalia > Rodentia > Cricetidae > Arvicola > Arvicola amphibius. Next base: position 9,623,167 of record NC_052055.2, on the reverse strand, counting down.
GTTCTCTTAAACCCTAACATTCTCTTCAAATCTTAAAATTTGAACAGAGGCAAGTTACAAGGGTTCTTAAGAAATGGAAGTCAGGACTGCGAGGGGTGCATCCACCCATGGAGGCGGTGGGACTGATCTAATGGAAGCTCACCAAGGCCAGCTGGACTGGGACCAATGGAGCATGTGATCAAACCGGACTCTCTGAACGTGACTGACAATGAGGGCTGACTGAGAAGCCAAGGACAATGGCACTGGGTTTTGGTTCTACTGCATGGACTGGCTTTGTGGGAACCTAGTCTGTTTGGATGCTCACCTTCCTAGACCTGGATGGAGTGGAGAGGACCTTGGACTTCCCACAGGGCAGGGAACACTGACTGCTCTTAGTACTGGAGAGGAAAGGGGATGGGGAGTGGGGGGAGTGGGAGGGAAATGGGAGGAGGGGAGGAGGTGGAGATTTTTAATAAATAAATTAATTAATTTAAAAAAAGAAATGGACCAACGTATTTATTGCTGTGAGAAATACCCTGACAGGAGTAGCTTAAAGGAGAAAACTTTAATTTGGATTTTAAAATAAAGAGGGATACAGATAATCAAGATAGGGAAGACATGGCGGCAGGAACAGGAAACTGGTGACCTTGCATCCACGATCAGGAAGTAGAGAGTGGACCAGGAATTGACACAAATTTGTTAGACCCAAAACCCATCCCTAGAGATCCACTTTCTCCAATTTGGTTCCATCTCCTATGGGGTCCACAACTTCCCAGACAAGACTGCTAGCTGGGGACTGAGTGTTTAAACATGCAGTCTGTGTGAGACATTTTGCATTCAAGCTAGAATACAGATAATTGGGACTTTTCAGATTTTAAGTGTGAATGTAGAAAAATGGCCATTTTGTTCTTAAATGTTCTTTTTTTATTTTCTTGCATTAGCCAACTTTTCCCTTTAATTTTTCACCAGAAATACCACTTAGGGTATGATATGGGTCATTCAAGAAAGTAAGGAATTTCTTCTCACTATCTGATTTGAAACACATTAGGATTTATATAGAAATGAGATAGTTCCACTTGTAGAACTATTAATGGAAACATGATCCAGTTGGGAGGACTGACCCTTCTGGACAGGGAAAACTGCAATTAAGTCATTCTGTCAGTAAATACTAACAGTTACAGCACAGCAAAGATTTCTGGAGAGTGTATTTTAGAATCAACCTACGGAGAGAATTATGGAGAACTGGTATTTCCTTGGAAGAAATGAATTCTACTTACATGCTCCAACTAAAAGGGAGAATTAATCCAACATTTTAAAACATGGGAAGAATTGCCAGTTTCAGAGTGAGTTTAAATAGGAATGATGTGGGAGTTAGGAACCTGAATTTTAAACCATTCTTCGTGTTCTTTTGGAGGCAGCCTTTGACGAGGCTTTGTGAAACACCATGTTTATTTTTCCACTGGTAGTACATGTGCATGCAGCCTACCTGACAATTGACTTAATACGATTTTAATCATATATGACTGGCAAAGTCATATACGCATATAGTAAGACAAGAGAAGTCTGTTTTGAAAGAGTTGCCAAGTAATAGAATTTTTCTTTTTTTTAATTGGTTTTTATTGAGCTCTACTTTTTTCTTCCAGTTTTAAATGACTGAGAAACTAAACTTCGGTGGATACAGACACCGAAACTTTTCTTCGCCGTTGTGTCACCCGTTATCCCTTGGAATTTAGTTAGGGTTCCAGTTGCTGTGTTAAAACACAATGGCTGGAAGCATTTTTAGTTTAGCCTTCCTGGTTACAGTCCACCACTGATAGACACCAGAAACTCAAATGGCAGGAACCTGAAGGCAGGAACTAGAGCAGAGGCCTTGGAGGAGGGCTACTTACTGGTTTGATTTCCATGGTTTGCTAAGCCTGCTTTCTTATAGCACCCGGGACTGCCACGGACCGTCTCTCTTGGAGACCACTGACCACGGGAGAACAGGGGTGAAGGCTTGGAGAAATCAGGAATCGACGAGGAAATGACAGACAGACACACTCAATAAGATTGAATATGCTGCTGCAATTTTACTGAATTCATGTTTTCATTATATAGTATTCAAACAAAGAACAAATCAGAAGGTCATGTGTCATCAGTTGGCACAGTATGAGAACATCTATTAGTCACATTATCAGGGGCAGGTGTTAGACACAAAACATCCTTGGAAAAAGAAATCTTGTCCTTGGGAACTTAAGCTTCAGACAAGTGGGGCACTCTATGCTGCTTTTCGGACCTTGAGTCTCTAAGATTAGCACTCAGTGTTTCAACTAACTTTGAGTTATGTCTCACGGTTAAAACTTCAAGGCCCTGAGAGAATGAAGAGGCCTGAAATGTCACGATTCCACTCCAAGGCCCCGTGGGAAAGAAGAGGCCTGATATGTCATGATTTTACTTCATAATTTACTAATCTTCTCCTATCATGAGCTCTTTCTGTTTTAGGGTATCCATAAGTTCCCCCAGAGAGCGAGTCAGAGTCCAATATGTCCTCAGTAGTTTTGTTATCATTGGTAATGCCTTAAAACATCTTGATCTGCTGGCAAGATAAAAGAACCACACAGAATACAGAAACAAAGAACAGAAAGCTCAATACAGCACCAGGGCCAGCGAAGGCGAGTTTGCTGATCCGGAATCATGACTGTGGCTGATTGCCAGGGAACCACCTGGGGCTCAGCTCCTGGGAACGCAGACACCAACCCTTCAGTGTCGTTCCACCTTAGCGGCATTTTTCTGCTACACAGGCGTGACAGCCGTGGGCGTAGCACGGGACCACCAGCCCTGGGGCTGACACCATTTATAGTAGCTGGACCCTCCCCCATCAATAAAGAATCCAGATGATGATGCATCATAGGCTTGTCCACAAGCCAATCAGCTGGGGGCCATTTTCTCAGCTGAGTTTGCCTCTTCTAAAATGTCTCTAGCTTGTATCAAGTTGACATAAAACTAGCTAACACATATCTTTACTTAAACAGAAATATTTTGTTTAGATATAAAGATACTGATCTCATTGCTTATGATTTATACTTTGAGATTTTAAGACATTTTTCTTTATATCAGGTTGACTATATTTTTCTATTAATTATTGGTATTTACCCTTCACAACTAAATTTAACCCAACTTTAAAATTCACCATTGTAATGTTGATAAATTCTTCTTTTCATTTTTCCTGTGCTGTCTTTGCCATTAAGACAGACTCATGCCATCCTCCATACATGTACATACATTATGTACATGTATTGCAAAATTAACTATGTACATAGAAGTCTATCTCTGTGGGGTTTTTTTGGTCCCTTTTGTTGATCTTTTAACAATACACCCTGCATTACATTCAAATTACTGTCTATGGAAATAATAAATAGTTTGTGGAGAACTGACACGTATTGTAATGTTAAGATATATCGCCCAAATCTATGAAATAGCTTTCTATATACTAATTTCATCCTAGAGATTCTATATTATTGATTAAGTTCAAAATATCATTAAATTTATTTGATTTTACATATTACATAAAGAAAACAATAATATATGCATTCATTTACAAAACTAGGTGTATCTTTAGCTATCAAAATAATGGCAAAAGTGATGGGATGTTGAGCTCTTGGATAGTGTAATGTTAAATGTAACATAATATTACCTCTAGGAATAATTAGGACTTTTGAGATAGTTCTGTAAAGGTGCCACATCAAGCAACAATAAATAGTACAAAGCAACAATCAACAATAAACATTAATTAAACTCATTGTTCCTGTACTTAAAGTTAGCACATCAATAGCTGAACAGTATGATGAACATAATATTATTTATAGGTTGTAGATATGTGAAATCTCAGTTCTCCTTGGGATATTATTCTGATAAGCTATGATCCTTTTATAGAATAGTATAGCAATACATAGCGTGTATTTCTCCCGCCTTCTGAAACTGATCTGTGCTTTAAGTCAATGAGGTTGGCTAGCTTAATCATGTAAACTTATCAAAGAAAGGTAAGGATCAGATACACATGAAAGAAAAAGAAGCCTGGTGACAATAATTTGAGGGTAGGATCAAAGATTAAAGGCTAATTTCTACCCATCAAGAAGCAAGGAAAGAAAGGTCTACCTCGGATCATATATTGAGTTTTACCAGGAACCAGGGACCTCTGGCAAGAACTGTGAATCTCTGATGAGATCACATTGTTAACACCTTAATTCAGGCATGTAAACCTACAATAGTGTGGTGGTTTAAACAAAAATGTTCCCCCACAATGAGTGGCACTATTAAGAGGTGTGGCCTTGTTGGAGTGAATGTGGCATTGTTGGAAGAAGTGCATCACTGTGGGGGGGGGGTAGGCTTCTAGTTTTTCTATGTTCAGGCTACTCCCAGAGACACAATCCACTTCCTGCTGCTTGTAAGATGTAGGACTCTCAGCTACTTCTCCATACTATGTCTGCCTGCATACTACCATGTCCCACCATAAAGATAATGGACTGAACCTTTGAACTGTCAGCGAGCAACCCAATTAAATGTTTTCCTCTATAAGAGTTGCTATGATCATGATGTCTCCTCACAGCAAGAGAATCCCTACTAAGACGAAGTTGGTACCAGGAATGTGATATTGTTGTGAGAGTCCTGAGCATGGTTTTGTTTAGAGGAGTTTGCACTTGGTACTTTGGTTTTAGGAAAGCTGTAGAATGCTTTAGGCATGTCTTAATGAAACATAATATTAGGAACATGGAAGACAGTGGTATGAGGAGTTATTTGAACTGTGGGGAGCTGACTCAAAAGGCTTTGAAGGAAAATTTTAGTATGCCACCTAGAGGCCATTCTTGTGATATTTTGGTGAAGAATGTGGTTGCTTTTTCCCCTTGTCTGATGAGTCTGCCTGAGGCTAAAGTGAAGAGTTTTGTATTAATCCTGTTGGCAGAGGAAATATCAAAACAGCCTTGTATAAACATTGCTATGTGATCATTAGTTGTCGGGACCGTTTGGAGTCCTGGCCTCCAGCTGCTCTTCCCCGCTAGTGACCTTTTCTTGCCCTTCTGATTTGAGCTTTTGAAAGCTGTATCAAGGTTTTTTGCCAACCCTGCTTCCTGAGCACGTATTGCCCTGCTTGATTGATTGAGGATCAGGCTGTGAGGATCACCTGTTGGCCCACCTGAGTGTGTTAGGTATAAAAATCTCCATGGTGCTGTTTAATAAAGGGCTTCTTTTACCAGCAACTAGAGAGGTGGATGCCTGATGTCCTTTGCTTGGTTTTGGTTCCAGGCCATGCAGGCGCGGCAATTAGTGGTAACTCTAGTGAAGATATATAATGAAAAACAACAAGCTATGTAAATAAAAATACAGAATGCACAGATTGCAAAAAGGGGCATGGGGAAGTGTTTAAGGAGATCAAGAGATTAAGAAATGGAATAAAGGGAGTGGTGACCTCAAAACAAGATGCCATTCACCCAGCTAAAGTTCCAGCTTGTGAAAAGGTATTTAAAAAAAGTTTAGAGTCAGGTGTGGTGGTGCACACCTTTAGTCACCGCACTCTGAAGGCAGAGGCTGGCAGATCTCTGAGTTTGAGACCAACCTGGTTGGTATACAGAGCAAGTTCCAGAACAGCCAAGCTTAGGCAGTGGAGGAAACCAGGGAAAACAGAAAACTGGAGATGAAATAATTGAACAAGGGGTCCATGTTCCTTCTCCAGCAAACAGCAGAGCATGGTAGCTTCAGCTATGTGGTTCTGGCTTTACAGTCAAGGATAGAAGAATAGGTTATGGAATGTGCCTCTGAATCTTAAGGAAAGTCACTGAGGCCTGGCATGTGTCAGGGGTGTCCCTGAATAAAGGCCCAGAACAACCATTTTTGTGAAGCTGTGAAGGTGAACCCTGGATTTCCTTGGAGACCCTAAGATGTTGGAGAGCCCAGAGTTTTGGGATACCTCCTGAGAAAAGCTGCTAACAGGGAGTGGAACCAGCCCTAAGGAAACAGGTGGGTTTTGGAGTACACAAAGCTGAATGGAGTTGTAGACCTGAAGAACATTCTCATATCAGACATAAAGATGCAGAGTTTGGAGCTTGCCTCACTAATTTTTGGTCTTTCTTTGATCCAGTATTTCCTCACTGTGCTTTTTTTTCTACATTTAGGAATGGCAGTATTATTCTGTGCCATTGTATGTTGGAAGGATGTGATCTGTTTTATTACTTTGATTTTATAGGGGATTACATTTACAAGATAGCATTAATCTCAGAAGAAACTTTAGACTTTGGACATTATTATTGAGACTGTTGTGGAATATTATCTTAAGATGTGTTACATTTGTTTATGCTGTGGAATATTTGTTTAATGATACAAAGATGTGTTACATTCTTTTATGTTGAATTTGTTTAACTCTTAACTGTGTTACTTTACCTGTCTAAAACACCTGATGGGTCTAATAAAGAATGTCCAATATCTAGACGGAAGATGGATAGGGAGAGCTGCCAGGCAGAGGGAATAAATTGGAGGAGAAATCTAGGCTTGAGAGAAGAAGATGGGTGAGAAAAGAAGGAGATGATGCCTCTAGGAGCCAGGACACAGCCGCACAGCCACACTGTCACACAGCCACACAGCCACACAGCCATACAGCCACACAGCCACACAGCCACACAGCCGCACAGCCATACAGCCACACAGCCACACAGCTGCACAGCCACACAGCTGCACAGCCACACAGCTGCATAGCCACACTGCCACACAGCCACACAGCTGCATAGCCACACAGCCACACAGTTGCACAGCCACACAGCCACACAGTCACACAACCGCACAGCCACACAGTCACACAGATACACAGCCGCACAGCCACATGGCCACACGGCCACATGGCCACACAGTCACACTGCCATAAGTCACACTGCAACATAGCCACACAGCCACACAGCCAGCCATGGAGTAAAAAAGAGATATATAGAATAATGAAAGGCAAAACAGCCTAGAGGCAAAACATAGTTAAGGAGAAATGGGATTAATTTAATTTAAGTTAGAAAAGTTGTCTAGAAACAAGCCAAGCTAAGGTCAGGCATTCATAATTAAGAATAAGTCTTCAAGTGTTTATTTGGGAGCTAGGTGGTGAGCCCTCTAAAGTAAAAAAATAAAATATAAACAGCTACAACTGATAGACTCTGAGGACTTTTGTAGTTGGACTAAATACATGTTTATTATGATATTGTTAAAAGTTTATATGAGCCAGGGAGTAGAATGTGGTGTTTCAAATGTGACTGGGCCCCTTAAACTCATAGGGAACGGCACCATTAGGAGGTGTAGCTTTGTTGGAGACGGTATGGCCCTGTGGGGTGAAGTGTGTCACTGTGGGGGGGGTGAGGTTCCCAATATTCAAGATACCTAGTGTCACAGTCCACTTCCTGTGGCATTTTGATCAAGATGTAGCCAGCACCATGTCTGGCTGTATGCAGTCAGGCTCCCTGCCATGACAATAATGGTCTAAACCTCTGAACTATACACGTTTTCCTTTCTAAGAGTTGCTGTGGTCACGGTGTCTCTTCACAGCAAAAAAAAAACCTAACTAAGACGGAAGGGGTAGTATGAATGCCCTCTTAGAGATGAGCACCACTCAGCCAGCACTCTTTCTCTTTCCCTTGGGCAGCTGTAAGGCTCTGTATTGACTGCCCTTTACAGGGGACAGGGGAAGTGTCAGCTGATGAGGGTGGGAAGGAGATTTAAAAAGTGAGAGGAGTTAAAGTAATCAAGGACAAAATTAATAAAATAACAAATCTAATTTTTAAGCAGAAAGAAATATATCACAAGGGAAAATGCCCCTCCAAATCCACAAATTAAAACTATCCACACACTAAGAGAAACAAAATGAAAAATCTCTAGGATCGTTTTCAAGTCACTTTCACTTCTACCTTGATACCCTATTTGGTCCTTTCTTAAAACTGCAGCCACAGGAAGTTGCAAGAGAGTGTAAAGTGAAATATGTATTTGTTTGAGATTTGGAGATATATGTAGTCAGCAGGTGTCTGGAAGGTAGCCTGGACAAAAAGCCGGCTTCCAAGACAGTCTTAATTCAAGCTGCCTTTACTAAAATGAATTGGTATCTTACTCTTTGTTCTGATGTCGTATATTCTAGGATTCCTGTTTTATCCCTTGGTAAACATCGTAGTAAAGTATTGGTATCCAAGTCCTCCTAAGTTCTAAAACAATAATGACTGATATAATTTTTTTTGGTTTTTTGAGACAGGGTTTTCCTGTAGTTTCTAGAGCCTATCCTGTAACTAGCTCTTGTAGACCAGGCTGGCCTCGAACTCAGAGATCCGCTTGCCTCTGCCTCCCAAGTGCTGGGATTAAAGGTGTGCGCCACCACTGCCCGGCTTGATATTATAATTCTTAACTTTATTTCTCCATCACCTAACTCATTATATAGAAACTCTTCTTTTAATGTTTTATTATTTTTTTTTACTAGAGTACAAAGTAATAGCTTTCATTGTGGCATTTCCACATGTGTACCACTTTGTACTTTTCTTATATGGTGTGAGAGGTCCTTCTGTCTATGTGTTGCTTTTATTGGTTAATGAATAAAGAACTGGCTTGGCCTATAACATGGGAGGAGGAAGGTGGAGTTAGAGAGAAGCCATGAGTCACCAGAGACAGATGCAGGTGGGGACTTTAGCTGGTAAGCCACAGCAACATGGCCATATACAGACTAATAGAAATGGGTTAAATTAATATGTAAGAGTTAGCCAACAGTTGGCCAATGGGCCAAGCAGTGATTTAATTAATAGGTTTCTGTGTGATTATTTCAGGGCTAAGCGGTTGGAAAACAACAAGCAGCCTCTTCTAACAATTATATATTGCATGAGCACTCTACCACAGAAATTCTTAGTAAATAATGATAAAAGGACAAACTCAGCAATCTATGAAATGTTCTTTATACAACTTGGTTCTAAGGACCATGAGAACTTTACAGTATTTGAATAGATATAAAGGCTACTGTGATACCATTGGGTGCTTCTCAGGCCTCCTGAATGGGACTGATTCACAGTGGGATGCAAAGCTTCATGAGAAATGAGAGGGAATGGAATGGGAAGTGAAAGCGAGACTTGTAAAATCTCACTTGCACCCCTTAGATCCGCTTCATTCTTGAGACGTAAGTTTCTGAGATCAGTAGAAACTGTTCTTGACAACATGCTACATGACAAATGTTTTATCATTCTATAAGAAAAGGTGTGAGATCCCCAGATGGAGTTAACATATAAATATTTACACATGGTTGTAGGATATCTCACGTGCTTCTCTCAGTAAGAGACTTAAAAGACTACTATATGCAAAGAAAAATTTGATAAGTTACATTGATGGTCGCAGATAAGCCACAGTTATGAAGGTCACAGGACAGACGACAGAATTTTTTTTCTTATAAATACAGCAAATTTTAATGGTATTATATTTAGCTTTCCATCTTTTCCTGAAATAACCTCAGAAATATTGTCTTTTATTCCATTGTTTCTCCTAAAGAGAATGGGGTCATAATTTCCAGTTTCAAAAGCAATTTTTAAAGTATTGTAATGTACAAGAATCCCGTCAGCAGGAATCTCTTCGCTGTTGAATCACTTTTATTTTTAAATTGTAGGTTGTTCTTTTTTAAAATTATTGGTGTTACGACAGTAATAACAATGTTGATTTTCATGAATTTGCCACATACTGGGCATGGCACCAAGAATTAGATAAATCCCTGCTCCTCGGTAGCTGTGATTGTGTTTTTAATCCTGGGTTTCATCATGGTGGAAGGAGGGTTTGTGGAAGAGGCATGCTTGAAGTTAAGTATGAAGAAAAAAACTCTAAGCATTAAACGATTTTAGATTGGATATTTTACTGGGCTCACATCACTGGTGTGAAATGAATAATAGCTCTATTCTCCGATGCAAAAGGTATATTTTAAATTACTGTTTCTGATACACAATAAAATGAAGCATTACACCCTAAGGAAGTGTATTTTCATTATAGGAGCTTTGAAGCATAAAGCAAAATAAAGACGAAAGTAACATAATTGACAGCTCATTCAAAGTCAGAAAATGACTTCCTGTAAAGAGATAAGTGCCATCATTTTGCAAAAGGAAAAAAATGTACAAATAATGCTGCTATGAACATAGATGAGCATATGCTTTTGTTGTATGATTGGGCATCTCTTGGGTAGATTCCCAATAGTGGAATTGCTGGGTCCTGGGGTAGGTTGATCCCGAATTTCCTGAGAAACCGCCACACTGCTTTCCAAAGTGGTTGCACAAGTTTGCATTCCCACCAGCAATGGATGAGTGTGCCCCTTACCCCACAACCTCTCCAGCAAAGGTTATTATTGGTGTTTTGGATTTTAGCCAATCTGACAGGTGTAAGAAAGTCAGGACCGTGAGGGAACCTCCAGCTGGCGACAGATGGGGAAGGTGACTGAGCCCCACATTGGAGCACTGGACTGAGCTCCCAAGGTCCCGATGAGGAGCAGAAGGAGCGAGAACATGAGGGAGAAAGTCAGGAACGAGAGGGGTGCGTTCACTCATGGAGACGGTGGGACAGAACTAATGGGAGATCACCAACTCCAGTTGGAATGGGACTGATGGATCATGCGACCAAACCCGTCTCTCTGAGTGTGGCCAACAGCGGGGGCTGACTGAGAAGCAAAGGACAATGGCTCTGGGCTCTGATTGTTCTTCATGGACGGGCTCTGTGGGAGCCTTCTCAGCTTGGTCGATCACCTTCCTGGACCTGGGGGGAGTTGGGAGGACCTTGGTCTTAGCATAGAGTGGGGAACCCTGATGGCTCCTTGGCCTTGAGAGGGAGGGAGGGGAGGTATGGGTGGAGGGGAGGGGAGGGAAGGGGGAGAAGGAGGGGAGAGAAAGGGGAGAAGGAGGGGAGGGAGGGGGGAGGAGGAGGGAAGGAGATGGAAATTTTTAAATATAAAAAAAAATAAACCATGAGAAAAAAAAAATGTAAATGTTTCAGCCAGAAATTTTTTTATAGTGACAATATAACAAAAATTAATACTTATTTCTAGGTAGAAACAATGCTTTCTACACAGCAAATTAATGGTATGTTATCATAATTAAATTAAGGAAATTAAATATTTTGTTTAAAAATATTAAAACACTAAACTTTCAGCCCTCAGCAATAACCAGATGCCCAGAAAAAACTCTCCCCATAGAACAGATCCTTCATTCCATGGTTCTTGCAGGCCCTAGCATTCTTAAGACTCAGTGTTCTCAGCCCAAACACAGATAATATTCATACTAGGTAAGACATAAAGGGAGGTTCAGGAAGAGTAGGTGGTGTAGATCCATGTTGGTTGGAAAATCAACCAGTGTCAGTCAAAATAGAGGAGAGTGGGTAGGAAGTTATTTTGGAAATAAGTTAATATCTGTAAACTATTATAACACATATTCTATCTGATTGAATTTTGGAACTATGCAAAGGACCCATTTTATTATTTTCTGTTCCTATAAAGAGAGAAATATGTCCGAGAAATCATGAAATACAACTAAATAGTACCCAATTATAACTTTTTTATGGACATAAATTTTATATAAAATGAAACCATTTAGAGGACATTTATCTCATTTATAGGTGTTATATGTTCCAGAAAGAATTTCAGTATAATATTTCTACTCATTATGAAATTTACTTTTTTATTTTGAGTTTTTGTACTTTTGAATTGTACTTCATAAATGAAGAAAATAAAATTAATCTTTTTGTTCTTGAGTTTAATATATCTGATTTTTACCATACAAGTGGAATTTAGGGATAATTCCCTAGTGAGAGATCTATATTATTAGCAAACAAAATAAGAGAACAGTTTTTATCATAATGTCATTATTTTATAGATTTGATTTACAGTCCAAGCATCTTGATTTGTAAGGACATTAGCTTGAAAGACAAAAAAAAAAATCTCTTTTTTATTTGTATGCCATTTTTCCTCATGCAAATGACTACTTTACTTTCCAAAGATATTTTGTTTTGTGCTGACAGAGATAATATCCCAACTCACATGTACTAGATTCTAAATACCGCATTGTCAAGTGGGATCTAGATGCAGCACATTATAAAAATGTCAGCCCACTCCATCATCCGGGGACAGCCTTACAAAAGCATGCTTTATGAAGTACTTAGTCTTTATTGACTTTTAGTGAGCAAACAAAAAAAATGAGAGCACACTTTCAAAAGTCATAACCTCTTTAGATGGTATTCATAAGTTTTAAAACCTGTGCTCACATCCAGTTGTCTGAAACACCCAGAAGAGTGTTTTGAAGCAGAGCCTGTGAAGACAAGTGTCTCTCTTATGAGTCCCTTTACTTCCTCTGAGGTTCTGGACATGGTCCTGTGTCTTTCGAGAGCCCAGAACGTGCAAGCACTGCTTTAAGCTTTTTCCTTAATTGATCAACTTAATCACCTTTCACAGATGAGGCATTGGAGACACTTGGAAGGGACTAATTTCCAAAATAAGATACATGTAATTAAAGCAGTAATCAGAATCCAACCGGTGTCGTCTGACACACCACCCAAGCCTACCTCAAATTTTAAGCTATTTCATACTTAAAATGTAATACTTAGGCTGAGTTCATTATTTGGAAATGACCACATGTAATTTTTAAAAGTCCTCAGTCAAGCTTCCTCAATTAAACATGGATAATAAAGGTCTAACAAAGGAGCATAGCATTCTGATTGGGGAATATTGCTAGCCTCTGTTCTCCACTCCCTTCACTGAAAACAAAACAAACAAACAAAGCTGTTGCAGAGGGTGCTGCAGTTTGGTCTCCAAATCACACACTAATTGCTGTCTCAGGAGTCTTAAAATAGAGTCACTGTGCTGATCTCTTTAATGTTCCAACCCAATTGACAAGTAGCTGCAATTATTTTCTATCATGATTGCAAGTCACACCCCTGGTACCCATGAGTCACTGATCGAAGAAAGCCTCTGGTGGGATAGCTTCCCCTTCTTGAGTCCAAACGTTGAGACTGGCAAATGCAGGCTGCCCACTACTATCCTATCTGCCGTCTAAGAAATGTGAGTAAGAAATGTCTCTTCCTGTCTGGAATCACACTCTTGCTTTAGTGTTCTAGACTCTACTGTACCCAATTAACCCAGAAAACCTATGCTACGCATTGGTTTTGTCTTTTCCATTATATTCCTAATCATATTTGTGTTTCTATAATTTCTCCTCTAGCCTTATCAACTCCCTCAATTGACAAGAGCTAAACTTCTTCAGAGTATCACCTGCATTGAAAAAAATTTGAAAATTCCCTACCTGTGTATTCACATTGGTTCCACACCTCCCTCACTGTCTCCAACTCCTCTGTATCCCTCTACAATCTGTGACCTATCATTAAAGTATTACTGTTGTGTGTACATATATGTGTGTATACGTACTCAATAGCTGTGAGTTTGAACTTCAATTTATTTAAAATAATGTATATTATGGTTTAGATAACGGAAACAAGAGCCAAAATATATGGTTTATTTTCATTTCCAATACTCTCCTGCAATGTTCTCAATTTCAAAATGAAATAACCAATTATCTATGGCTAAAGATAGGGAGATTAAATGTCCTATTGAATACAAAATCCTTAGAACAGTGTTCAGTATAGTAAACACTCAATCAGTATTAATGGCCACAAGTTTGTTTGCTTGTCTGTTTGTTACTTTATCCTTTTACTTAGGCAACCGTGACAACTTCCCAGCTATGAGATTGTTGGGTTAAAGGAAATGAAATTTGAAAACTGAGCAAGGAACGTGGGATATAGTCCTAAGAGCAAGCATGAGGACATGAGTTCAAATCCCTCATACCCATCTAAAGCCAGGTGTAACAGCACAGACATAGAAACTCTGCGCTGAGGAAAAGAAATGGACCTACCCTGGCACTCTCTGGCTTGTCAGTCCAATCAGAATGTTGAGTTTCAAGTTCAATGATGAACCAGTCTCAAAAAATAAAGTGGAAAGCAAAGGATGAAGACATCCAATGTTGACAATGGATATGCACACGCATCTCCAAGTACACACACACACACACACACACGCATGCACATGTTTTCAAAAAAAGTGAAATAAAGCTCTTGAATAAATAAAATAAATTTTATGTTCTCCAATTTTTTCAATAGTTAGTCTGACCAAAACGTTACATGAGCTTGCTCCTATACCAGAATGATTATGCTTTTCAGCACTAAATTAACTAACATAAGTTTTACAACTCTAAGCAGTAAGGAAAAGATATTTCCTCATTGTTTGTTCCTTTAGTTGTGAGAAATAGAATATTTCACACGATTCTTGATAATTTTCACAGCTTCGTCTCTATAGCTAAACCCTATGTTTTTATATCATAAAATTTTAAAGTATGAAAAAATTTTCTTATGACCAATACATGGCATTTTAATATGTCAAATAACATATGGTAAATGTCATCCAGATAACTTGTGTCATATCTGACTAGTATGGGCCCGCCTTTGACCCCTGCCATAGCAAACAACAGTAACCATGTCTGAGTGCAAGAGCAGTGGTAGCTGACTGAGGAAGCGTCAGTTCGAAACATCTTCCAGGCATGCTCCCTACAGCAGGAGAGCTCCTCAGTGATTGCTCCAGCTTCGTATAGCGCTCCGCTCCGTACTACAGATCTATTTCTCTGACGTCTCCAGGACAACTCCGCCTCCATTCCCATTGTACTTCCTTCCTGAGGAGAAACGTATAAGACAGAGGTTAGTAGAATGGCCTAGAGACACTTCATTGTGTTTATTTACACAGCCCCAGCTGGTTCTCACCTCCCACACTCACATTTCCAACCTTCCTTAGCTTCTGTTGTTCTGTTCAGATGGCTCACCTGTTGCCACAACACAAAGATTCCTCTGTGGTATGTTTGTGCACACCGTAGTCACACGTTTCTCTGTTACATGGCTATGATTGTTTATTTGTAGCTTCAGTGAAGCTGCGGCCATGAAGGGGGTGGCAGGAAATCCACATGGACCTACTGAGTGCCACGCATGTTAATTCCTGTCCCACTGTAAGAAAGTGTCCTATGTCCTCTCCCCAGTGAGAGTTGCTGACTTCTGCCATGGTGACATTTACCCAGTTTCTAGACATACAATGTCCTGAAAAAAAAGATGATAGTTGTTTTAGTGGGTACCTTGCTGGGTCTCCTGTCAAAAACAACCCCCCTTTGTAGAACAAAACTTCCAATCTTGTAAGTGTAGAGTTTGGGGTACAGAAAGCATGAAGTCTCTCAATATGCCGTTGGGAATGGTGGAATGATTAAGTAAGACAGCTCTTAATTCTTTGCTCCTGGACTCATGCATTCTACTTCTTGAGGATTCCGAACTCTAGGGATGTGTCTGATTTAATGCATATTGTACTCTAAATGATCATATAAAACTCTTTCAGAGAGCTGTCTTTGTAGTTCTGCACTTTCAGAAGGGTGTGTCAGCATTCTGTGATGAGAATTGCCTCTTTGTGATTCGGGAATAGACCCCTGACTCCTGACGGTACCTTATACCCAATCTTAGAAGGCCTTCACTCTATAACTCCCTCCCCAGGCCTCTTTGTTGAGATATACTTATGATTAATTTTAACTAGGCTGGGTACAAGGAACGAACTAAAAAGGGCTCCTGATGGGAATATTTATTATCTTACCTAAATAAGGTTTCTTCAGTCTTCTAACAAAGGTGAATTACTTTCTCAGATGCCCTAGTTTCCAAATGCCTTAGGATTATCAAGTCAAATCTCCTACACTGTTTCTGGGTCCCGGGTGACAAATACAGAACCCTGAATTTATTAGCAAGGAGATCATTTTTCAGTCCTGAGCACTTAAATGTCTCCAGAGTCCTTACTCTATCATATTACCACTGAAGAAATCTATCACATCTTTATGTTCTCTGCAACTGTGACTTCTCATCTACTAAGAAGGTTAGCAACCTACCAAATAATGGTTCCAGTTCCCATACCTACCAAATAAGAGTCCCAGTTTCCATGTCTGGCCTTTAACAGCTTCAGTTTTTCCTTACCCATCTGCAGCATGGAAACACAACTTAGTGCTAAACAAGATAAAATAACAATCCTGCTGGGTAAACAATGCCTTTTGGTTTGCATCTCTTAGATATGTGAGTCATCACACTTGCAATAGAATCCTTCTCATTGGAATGTTTTCCCCAAGTTACCCCTGGTGAAACATTTAACGATCGAGCCACCAACTTGTGCCAGAGATTTCTGCTCACAATGGCATCTTTGTTCATGAAAAGCTGCCAA
This sequence comes from Arvicola amphibius, assembly GCF_903992535.2. Taxonomy (NCBI): domain Eukaryota; kingdom Metazoa; phylum Chordata; class Mammalia; order Rodentia; family Cricetidae; genus Arvicola; species Arvicola amphibius. The sequence goes on along the minus strand of NC_052055.2, from coordinate 9,606,918 downwards.
GTGAACTTGTTCCATAGTCTCGTCCTGTTTTATTGGGCCATTCTCTTTATCACTCGTGCTCATTAAAGTCCAGTTGGAAGCACTTTGCAATATGAGACGATTATGCACGTGAGAGATGTATTTGAAATGGGAACATGAAAAGACAAAGGGAAACTTCAGATTGTGATTCCCACGGACGAAGGAATCAGCAAAGCTAAGGAAAGGGGAATCGCAGACAGCGTCACAGCTCTAGGAAGGGTCCAGCCCAGTCAGTGGGGCACCCTTATTCAGAGGCAACAATGACAGGATTCCGCCACTTTGCAATAATGAATGTCCTTTGCTGTGCTCAGTGGTTGGCTACAAGAAGCTTAGCAAGAAATACAGCCCTATCACTAAGGCAAATATTCCCCCGAGACACATATCCCTGGGACAGCAATCAGTACCATCAGTCAACTATGCCTTCTGTAGCGATCTAAGGAGTGAATTTTGATATCTGTCACATCTGACAATCTACTTCACTATAACCCACAGTGAATTTAAGATTCTTGGAGTAAAATAGATAACCAAGTCTGTTTAATTAAACCCTCACTTTAAGACAGGACTCGAGTTCATTAAATTCTTAGATCACTATCCTATGCCTCTCATTAAGAACAAAAACGTTGTAGCTCATGGCTGTAATTTCTCTCTCCTCTGAGCACGTTTGTCATGATTATGTTTTGAATTACGGAAGTTAAACACATTTTAGCTGTATATGTGGCAAAAAGCAAAGGATCTATAAAATAAAACGTTAATTTGTGATACTGATATTTTAATAATGATAGAAGTTGCAAGATGCACTGTAAGCACTTGCTATGTTGTGGCCCAGAAGTGTTGGTCATTGAGCACTAATATATGGCTGCAAAACTAAAATGACTTGACATTTGCCTGGGTGTGTTCTGAAACGTTGATATATTCTCAATTTCTTTCAGTCTCGGGAGCAATCTGTAACCATACTCAAACGGCGTCTGAAGCACTATTTATAACAGCTGTTGTTTTTCCTATTAATGCGTTTTAAATTGGCTTCTTTTTCTAGACTGACAACTTTCATTACAGTTCAGTTTATTGGGGATTTGAATACAAAAGGAAGTCTGGATAATTAGCATACTATACTACCTCTGGGAAGAAGTTATGCTTTTAATAAACACTTCTAAAGACAGGTAATATATAGTTTTAATGTATTTTCTACTAAATTTAAAATCACCTCACATCTTGGGAAGCCCAGCTATTAAGAATTCTGTTTCATCAGATGCGTTCTTGCAAACACAGTAGTTCTTTGTCTCTTAGATCCTAGGGTGCACATTATTAAGAATTAAAGAGGCTACAGTAGCCTAACATACTATATTATATATATATCACATACATACATTATATATACATATATTAGTAGCTTATATATGTGTGTGTGTAATATTCTATATGATTGATGACCTTGGAACTATTACACATACAGAAACCATTGTTGGTGCTCACATGAGATTCCCTTTGTCAATCCACTTTTTGTAGTCTATGTGGTCTGTAGATGCTTGATACTCTTATTCTCTGGAGAACATTGCTCAACCAGTGGTACCAAGCCACCTACTCGTACTGCCTTCCTTCCTAGTGCACCCTGGGAAACCCGCACACAACAAATGCCTCATAGAGACATAGAAAACACCAGCACCCTCTTCTCAAAACTCTGTGAAGTGATTTATACTTGCTGACACCCTCAAATAATTTGTTCATACTCCTCACACTGGGGTCCCCAAATCAGCACACCATTCAGCTTTGTTTTGATCATCTCTTTGATGATTACATATGATCTACAGTTCTTTTAAAGAACACGGTAAAATTAACATCAGTGATGTCTTAGAAGGTCAAATTGGGTTGTCAAAAAGTGAGTGGATACATAGTTTGCTCCAGGTCTCTAGATCTAGAGCAAAAAATATCATCTATGTGTTGCTCAGTGCTTCTATTCCTCTGGTGCAGGGTGGTCGGGCACTTTGATGGTGAGTGAGTACAGGGTAGGAAGTGTGTGTGTGTGTGTGTGTGTGTGTGTGTGTGTGTGTATGAAACAGACAGAGAGGGAGGGAGGGAGGGAGGGAGGGAGGGAGGGAGGGAGGGAGGGAGGGAGGGAGGGAGGGAGGGAGGCAAATCTGAAAAGGCAAGGACAGTGAGGAACGGCCTAACAGAGCACCATGGTGGAATGTTGGGACCAATTGAGTCCTGGCCTTCAGCTGCTCTTCCCTGTCTAGAGACTTCTAATTGAAGTTGCTAGAAGCTGTGCAGAGCCTAGAGGATCAGAGGATGGGATTTTCACCTGTTGGCCATTGACTGCAGGGTATTTAAGCCTCCATGGTGCTATTAAAGAGGGGCTTTTGTACCAGCGATTGGAGGTCCATGTGTTGGTCTGTCTCTGCATGTGTTTTCTCAACCTCCATCCCCTTGCCCGAGGCTCGCGAACTGGGTTCTAGCTCATAGAGCGCAGACAGGGGCCTCGGTGCGTGGCAGTGGAATGTGTGCCCGGACTGCTGTCGAGGGCCATAACTTGCCTCTGTGTTGATGTCCATGGCTGTTGTTACCAGCAAAGACCCTGTGGCTGTCTAGAGTCTGGGCTACCACCTGTGATAATGTCAGTGTCTGAGGGATGTGCCCCCACAGGGATCATCTCAATCAAAGAAGGCTACACTACCACCCGGGACCATGAGTCAAGGTGATCCAAGGTGGGCCTATACTGCCACCTACGACCATGGTGATGTCCTGACCCAGACTGCTGTCAGAAGTCATGACTGAGTCCATGCTCCTGTTTTGGATTTTTGTTTTGTTTTGTTGTTATTAGGTTTGTTTGGTTTTACTTTTAAATTTTGTTTTTTGGGGGAAGGTTGCAAGGGCAGAGGGCAGAAGTGGGGAATGGGGAGATGAGTGGAATTGGGGTACATGTTATAAAAGCTAAAAAGAATTAATTAAAAAGTTAAATATAGATAGGATAGATATATAGATAAATGATAGATAATAGATAGATGATAGACAGACAGACGACAGACAGACAGAAGACGAAGGGGGTGGAAAGATACACAACCTGCTATGGGGAGTTTTACGTGCATGCTATTGAAAATTACCAACAGACCCTGAAATATGGAGATGAAAAAAACAATTAAACCTGTCATTTCTAGTTTATCTCTATCTTAAGGAAACACTCAGAGACCCACACAATCTGAGATGTAAATCATCTCCTACCCATCAGCAAGCCAACATCTTTCCATATAGACAAGCAAATGAGGAGAAAGAAAGATACCAGTTGCATAGGAAGACTCAACTATTTCAATGAGGATAATACTGAAAAAAAATTAAAGCAACTTTTATTATGAAATAAATTTGCAACAAAGTGACATTTTTTGAAACCTCCCACTTAACAAATGGGACATTAAGAAAGAGTATTTTGAGATCAAAAAATACATTTATGAAATGCAAAATTTTGCTCACCCCAAACTAAACTGATGTCACTTCAATCCTAGCAGTAAAATGTGCTAATATTTCTTCTTCCATATTTCATGACTTAATATGTTGGTGTGTGTAGTGTATGGAGTGACAGACTGTTCAGAGAAAACACATTTCTAGGTGTCAGTACATGACTCACTTGTTAGCAAGCCTTTGTTTGCACATTCAACCAAACACATGCATGTCTCAAATCACCTTCTTTGTTTGAATCTCATATACTTCAGACAACTATACAATTTTTCAATACTTGACAGCTAGAGACAATCACAGAGCTACTTACTCCTTAATCCATCTGGGACTTTACCACAGTAAATGTTAGTGCCATCCATACCCCACATTTCTGTTCATGGTGATATATGTATGCTCTGCTCTATATGAAGGCTGTATTAGTCAATACTCTATGGCTGTGAAGAGACACCATGACCAAGGCAACTCTTATTAATAAAAAGCATTTAATTAGGGCATGCTTACAGTTCAGAGGTTTAGGCATTGCCAGGAAGGTGGGGAGCAAGATGGCACGTAGGTGGAGATGGTGTTGGAGGAACAGAGTTCTGCATCCGTATCCACAGGCAGGAGGTAAATAGAGACACTGGGAATGGCTTGAGCATTTGAAACCCCGAAGCCTACCTCCAGCGACACACTTCCTCCAACAAGGCCACGCCTATTTCAACAAGGCCACACCTCCTAATCCCTGTCAAGTAGCACCACTACCTAATGACCAAGCACTCAAATATATGAGCCAAAGGGGGTCATTCTCATTCAAACCATGTCAAAGATGGAGGCATGTGTGTGCCAGGTAAGTTCTTGATAATACATATGTAAGATATATTCATCCCTGTAGCAGTAATATATTATAACACACACACAAAAGCAACCTACCTGTATTATATTAAGCTCACAGAAGGAGATCCAGAGATAAAAATACAGGTCCGGTTGATTTACTTGGAAGGTTTCTCGAGCATATATTCCGGGAAGCACTGAGAAATGAGACTAGGCAGAAAAAGCATTCTATAAATACATTTGTGAGCCAGTCACCATGGTGCGTAGAACTAAGTCCACTGGGAATTCCTCAAGATCAGCATGAAATATGCTACTAAGAATCACCCAACCAGGAGCGAAGGCTGTGCATGCAAACGCGTAAATCCCTGAAATCTGCTGAAGAGTCATTGATCTCACGGCATTCCTGGATTCCAGGCACAAGAACTGATGTTCTGGCTGCCAAAGCCCTGGGGTATGTAGAAAGTAGCCTCACTCGCTAAAACTGCAAGCCAGAGAGAATGTATGCAGTTTGGCTGGCAGATTTTTTTCCACCAATACCATAAACAAATCTGACAAATAATATGTTTGGGGGAAAAAATCCAGAAACAAGAGTAGTATATAATGTTTCCATTTATACTGAGTTTAAAACCAGGCAAAACAGATATGAGAAGTGATAACTGTGGTCATATTTGAGGAATCAAAGAAAGAGACAGAACTGGAGAAGACACAGAAAGATGACCAGTTCTTCACGATGATCTACATTCTGACTTGGGTGATGATTACATAGATGTCTTCACATTGTGGTGGATGAACTATATGCTGATAACTCTGTATATGTGCTGTTTCCACTTTAAAAGTTTGATTGTTATGGAATAGGATAGGGAAATAGAGTCAGTATTTCAGTGCATGCAGCCCACGTAGATGGGATTATAGCTTATATGGGCATTATATATCAACACGGTGTCTGAATATTAGTGCTCTTGGTGCCGTTCATTTTTCTCTTGCTCATTAGAGATATAATTTAAAACAGAACCATGACATCCTACTTTCATTTGGCTTAATAAACTGAAGTTATTACCCCTGCCCATTGATTACGGCAACTTCTTCACAGTCAATGCTAAGGGAACAATGAAACACTCTTTGTATTTAATGGCAGGTGATTCTTCCTTCATGCATGCCCATAAGTTAACTTTCAAACAAACCCACTCTTCTGGTGGCCAATCCACACTGACATCCTGTTCCTTTACTGCTATGCTGGAATTGAGTTTGACTGGGTGAGTTATAGCCTCCTCAGGTCTCCCAGCAGCATCACCAGTGAGGCTGGAAGCAATGTGAAAACACGGGTCCTGAAAGTTCAGACTGCTGGACTCAGGCATGGATTCAGAAGAGCTGTAACAAGAAGCTTAACCTGGAAAACAAGCCACTCAGTCAACAATGAGAAAATCAAATCCATGTCTTACCAGTTTCTTATAATGTCTAAGAGTAGCCAAAGTGGTACTCCTTGATTCTAATCTCTCTTGAGGCTTTTCTCTCCAGATTTGCCACAACAACAAAAGTGACATTTGAGATAGTGACTTGATCATCACATTGTGTGTGTTTATGTGTGTGTGTGTGTGTGTGTGTGTGTGTGTGTGTGTGTGTGTACACATTCAGCTGTATGTGCTTTCCTTAGCACTGACTGTGAAGAAGTTGCCATAATCAATGGGCAGGGGTTATGACTTCAGTTTATTAAGCCAAATGAAAGTAGGATGTGTGGAGGTCAACGGAACCTCTAGAACGATACTCCGGTGCACCATTCATCTCCTTTCAACAAGTTATTTCTCTGTCTTATCGTTCACCAAGTAGGTTGGGCTGGATTACCCAGGGATTCTCCTGCCTCTACTCACTTAGAACCGCAGATACATACAATATGCTCAATATCTTGTTTTCCAATTTTAATAAGCCCTGGTACTGTTCCTACTAGCCAAGTCCCCAAATGTTAGTGCCTAATATAATCATCCCAAAGATAATTTCTGCACCACTCTTGTGTTACTCTCCTATCATTTAAGGGGAAAAGTACAGCTTTCTATGTAGCGTCCCTTCCTTTCCAAGCACCAATTAGGCAAATTAGAATGGAGGGAGCATACATATAAGAAAGCTGGCTGTTTGCTGCTGTATCCCTAGCGCCTAGCACAGTGTTTGTGATGATAGCTATCACATATGTGATATAATTTAATTTTCTGATTTTAAAATGATTCTTGTTCCAGGGTCTCCCATTGATTGTCATTCCCTCCACACTAAATGCAAAATTACTGCCAGAAAGGAAATGATGAATTACCAACACTAAACGAGACTTGAACTACACTCTAATTCCTTGATCTTATTTCACAGAGAAGGTTCCAGGTTCATAAAGAAGGCTTGCATCCTGGGAAAATTCCCTGAGCTATTAAAACAAGGATCAGGCCTGTGGGCACTCCCAGGTGCTCCAACTCCTCAATGAATGGCTTTCTCTCACCTCATTGAAGTTTCCTTTGTTAAGTCACCTGACCCACTGAGTAAACAATTCCATTTATTGCTGAAAATCATCCCTGGATTTAAAGATTATTTCCATCATTATGACCTTTTCTAACTTGCAGCTGAAATATCATATAAACCTTCACTTGCCACAAGCCCTGAGAAGGAACGGTTTGAAAGCTAAGACAGTTGACTTTTCCCCGAAGAAATGCAAATTCCATCCCAGGTTATTAATGCTGAAGATGAAAAATACAATTCAGTTCCATTTTCTATGTACTCAATTTTGTGAGGTGACCTAGAAAAGTGAGAAATTATTAAACTCCGGAGGAAACTCCAGAAGAGAAACTTATACCCAGATAATTTATCTTCCAAATGCAAACATGGCTCTATTACTTTCATAAAAGATTTCCTTTTGAATACAGCATTTTGATTGCAGTGGGGAAGGCATCAGAAGCCCATTAGGAGTTTTCTAACTTCTGAGCGTGTGGTTCATTCCAAATGTAAAATGCATTGCTGTGGCCAAGCATTTGTCTTGATGAGAAAACTTCCTAAGAGAAACCCCGCCTGTGAGAACTGCACTGATCGTTCAGCATTCCCAGAGTCACGAGCTATACATAACTCCTGACACTTTATGTGCAGATCCAAAAGCCCTTTGAATCGTAGGATGGGAAGCTATTGCCTGGATGGGATGGCCCTTTCCACTTGGCTCCTTGCGGTCCTCTGTTCTAGCCCAACAGGATGCTGATGCCATCACTGTATAGTTTCATAACTATAATGATGACACACAAAAAAATCCATTTTTGCTGTGTTGATTGCTAGGAATGAATTAAGTTCGAGTTGTGGAGATTCAGATGTCTGGTGTCTTTTTAATAAGTGTCTCCTGATCTTGAGAGGTCAGATCCTGGAAGGTCTTAAATTGTGCTATCCAATTCTCGGCATAAATTTAGGGGAACTGAATTAGATGTTCAAAAAAAAGTGACTTCCTTGCTGAAGATGGAAAAAATCTTTAAAACAGACTTAATGATTCAAACAGCAAACAGTGATTTTTTTAACCTGCTTTCTTTCTCCTCCAAAGTTTTAAAATTGTAACCTTTATTTCCTCTTACCTTTAATAAATGGACCATGTCTCTGTGATAAGAAATCTGTGCAAAGATAGCAAAAACTGCTTAGTTATGTTTTATTAAATCATGATTGACATGTTTCCTAATAACTTATATTAAGCATCACCATTTGATTTAAAATGATTCGCAGTGAAAAGTTTGATATTAGGACGTGCTCGTTTTGTTGTTACTGGGCTGGGAAGACAAATGGAGTCTCAGCATTGAATGTCTGTGGATTTCTTCAAATAACCTCCAACAGTGCTACGAAAGAGATATTATCCCAAAAGCTAATAAGTAAACAAAGCCATCATGGTCGTTCTCTTATGTATAACAAATAAGCAGAAATTATTAAAAAGAAAGATACAGTTAATCTTAGCTGCTGAGTTGTCTCAGCCTGAGCAGTCAGTTCAAGTTCAAAATGGTTCATTTTCACTAGAGACCAGGATATTGACTGTCTCGAATACACCACACACACACACACACACACACACACACACACACACACACACACCACCCATGCTGGTCCAGGGCTTTATTAGACAGGCATGCAGACAATACCGAAAAGCAGTGGGTCCTTCACACAGACTGTCATGGTCACAGCCTACACATTCCGTACTTACATAAAGCAGTACAGTAGGGCACATGTGATCCTAAGGAGCATGATGGTTCTGACTTAGAAAACTCAAGCCAAAAACGGATAAAATGCCAGCAGCGAAAAGCACCATAAGTGGAAAGTGCTTTAGTAGCAAGATGGGAGAGAAAAGCAATTGTTCCAGAGGAATCTGGGAAAGGTAGCAGGTAAGAGACCAGTTCTGCCTTCTGAAGTTAATGACAAGAGAGACTTCCTTCAAGTTAAAAAAAAAAAAAACAGACAGTAATTGTTCAGTAGACTTTTTAGAAAGTCAGTTGGATGATGTTTGTGAAGGGTGGTTATAAAGAGAGATGAAAATTAAACTGAAAATATAAGTTAGAGCTAAATTGGGAGTAATTTTTCTGACTATTAAATTTAGGGATGATTTTCTTTTTTAATCTGCTCTGAGACATTTAAAAAACAATAACTAAATAGAGGTGCTTTTCAAGATGTCAGTTTCAGGGGTTAGCAGCACAGTCAAAGGCCCTTTGCTCCTCTTCTTTCACTGGGATCACCACCAGCATCCTGACTGGAGCCTTGACATCACTCTAGAACACCTGCCTGGGCCTTGGAATTAGTGTCCTCAGGTTGCAAGATGATTGTGCTAACTCTGATTACTGGATCGTCATACAACAGAGCTAACCGACACAAGAATATCATCTTTTCTTTCGCCTTTCTATGAAAAGTGAAAAAATTCTAGGACCTCTTAGTAAATATTTCTGCATGTCTCATGACTGAGAACTTAGCTACACTGTTATTCTTCCTAATTAATAGTGAAATGAAATAGAATTTGCATGATTAGAGTAAGCTATTTAAGACTTACCTGGTTGGCACTGAAGAACGTTGCATCCAAAAACCAACCCAAAATCTGGGCTTTGCCCATTAATAAGGAAAACAAAGGAGAAAAAGTACTAGGTGATTAACAGATAGCATTTGTAAGGCAAATTAAATTTCTAATTAGAAAACATGATAATGAGGAGTATTTCTAAGGCTAGAAGGTCCTCACAAATGTACGGGGATAAAAAGAATAGATAAGAGTTTTTTTCCCTTGATTTTGCTTTGAACTAAATTCTCCTCTTTTCAATAAGTCTTCAAACTAAACATTGAAAAGTAGAAAGCGTGTCGGGATGCATTTTATTAAGAAGCCACTTTGTATAAAAATGGATTTCTTTAATATAATTCATCCAATTTTGCTGTGTCGCAGCCATTTCCTGGGGAGATGCACCACACACACACACACACATCTACACACCCAGAGCAAGAAGTCCACAGACAACAAAAGCATGGACACCACCAGAGCCCAACTTGGCGAGTGAATGGATTTTCCTGGGATTTCTTACAGGAGCAGAACTGAGCCAAAGACAGCTGTATCGTCAAAGTCCACTCCAGCATGGGCTTGTAGGGCTTGAACCTGGTGCACACTGCACAGCCTATAGGCAGATTATCAGGCTGGAGAGTGTCCTCTCCAGACAGTTGAGTTGCCCTAATGATCTTCCAGGAAGCTGATCTACTCTCTGAGTCCTCTTTACAGACAATTTAGCTAATCTCTGCTTCGTGTTTGTGGCTCGGCTCTTCTGAGAGTACGCCTTAGTCATCTTTATTGCTTACTCTTGGGGAGGGAGGTACCTAGTGAAGCTGGTAAGTTAGGGGGACTTCCTGAAACTATTTCAAGTTTTTTTTATTTTCTGTCTTAAGAAACTTCCACGAACGATGGAGTGTTTTGATTTTTATGAAAACTGCTACATGCAAATAACAATTATTTAGACAAAAATATAACAAAAAAACTGTAGATTTAGGCAACTAAGATTTTGATGAGTTGTTTTCCACATTTCCCCCCTAACTTTAACCATTTCAGAAATGTTGTGCCAGGTGTCCTAGGCTATGACTTTTTCACTTCAGTAAATATTTACGAAATACAGCAAACTGTATATAATCAAATTCAGAATATTTTATAGTTTCCATTTTATCTGCGTCAATATATTTTTATACTTTCATTGAGATATAAAATGGGATCTCTTATGGTTTAGATATGAATTATTCCCCAAAGGCTAAAAAGTGTTAGAGGCCTGGTCCTGATGCAAGCAGTGTTCAGAGGCAGGGATTTTAGGAAGCAAGTGGATCATGGGGCCTGTGCCTTCATCAATGGATCAGTACCTTGATGGACCCATAATGTTAGTAATACTGAGTCATAGTGGGGTGTGGGAGGTAGGGTGTCCTAGGAAGAAGTCAGCCACTAGGTGCCCTGAAAAGATAATAATTTGTACCCAACCCTTTCCTGTGTCTTGCTTGTGTACAGCATGAGATGAGATATTTGGTTCAGCCAAATCCTTCTGCTACAACATTCTTTCTCACCATTTTCCAGAAATAGTGTGGCCAAAAGGCCATGGGTGAAAAGCTTTGAAATCTTTAGCCAAAATAAGTCCTCCTTTTAAATTTTCTTCCTCTGGAATTTGTCAAGCTGACAAAATGTCTAACCAACAAAGGCTACAATAAATTGTTTAGAATTAATGAACGTAATTCAAGAAACTTGATTTTGTGTAGAGCTCTGAATCTACCTTGCTTTTCCCAGAAGATTTGTGGTCTTCATTTAATGTTTGTCATTATTGTTCTAGTTTTTTGTTTATATAATAAAATAAGAACAAAGAATCACTTTTCTACATAGGCATCCAAATATTTTAATATCTTTCCACTGTCTTTACATCATTAATCATTTCCCCTAGTATTTAATCAACTTTTATTACATCTAGTGTACTTCTTGTATTAGACATTTATAGCTCAACTCAGGTTTTTTCTTACATTTTCAGAATTCTTCCTGATTATTATTAATTTTGCTGATTTGATGTCATCACAAGTTCCAACATTTCTAGTTTGGGAAACTTTTACTGATAATTTCTTCTGCCCATTAGAAGTTATACTTTAAGTGTTTCCACACAATGTGTGTGTAAATTTTTAAAATACCATTTTTAAATCAGCATAAACTAATTATGCATAAAATAAAATTCATCGTAAAATTTCATTCATGCATATAAAGCATATGTGTATGTATCTGTGGTGTATCTTCCATTGCTCTCTTTTGCTCCCTTCCCACACCCACTGGTCCCCTCCCTCTGACCTACATTTTTGTTATTTTTTTAATTTGATGACCATATGAATTTAATTAGAATGGCTTACATGAGTATAATAGTCACACTTCTATTTACCAGTAGGTACATCTTGTCTGGTAGGGGGGTCTTGTAGCATGGAAGGTCCATAGCACGGAAGATCCATAGAGATGAGAGAAACAGATAAAGGCCCTAGAATAAATCAAAGTAGTAGACTCCTGAGTATTGCATTCATTCTTTCATTGGAGGGCCCCAAAACAGAAAAGAGGTGATAAGAATAGCACGTGGAACACCTCATTCTCATACCTGTATATTCAGGTGACTAGGGCTGTCCACCTTCCCTGACTGTTGCCAAATACGGATCTGAAAAATACCACTTTGTCAGGGGACTGAAAAGTGAAAGAAAAAAATCCTTAATCTCGCAGTAATACCCCATTCCCTGCTGTTAAAAAAAAGATTTTGGGGAAAGGATGCTTCTAAAAATTTTTTCACGATTAGACTTTTCAGGAGCACGTGTGGTGTTCTCAAGGAGAACATGGGGTGTCCTGTTGTGTCCGGAAGAAAAGATAAATAAGAGAAGGAATCCGGCTGAGATGATACAATTGAATCAAATTCACAGAAAGATGAGTGATAAAATACCGAGTCTCTAATGTCAGGATAAGCTACCCTGGTAGAGTTGCCATTAATCAGTTCACCCTTGCATCCTTGTAACCCAGAATGTGCTATTCTTCTGTTATGCAATATTTTGTAGCAATATTTCTGGTGTTTTAATAGCACTTCACAATTATGTTCTTTCCTTTGATAAGGCTTTATTTTCCTTTTTGTGCAAGTTTCTGAATATAGTTATGCAAATTTAGAAAAGAATTAAATTTTCCTACATTCTCGGCACATGCTAACAATTTAAATAGCATAGAAATCATTCCTCGGTGTAGCAGAACTTGGACACGTTTCATCTTCAGATTGTGGAAACGGGGGTATTTGTCATTTCCTCAATCCCCTGCTTAGTTTGGTGCCTCTTACTTTCAATATTGCTTTGGTACAGCCTTGTGTATTTTCCCTGAAATTTATTCATTTAGTCAAATTAACAAAACTGGCAGCACAGAGCTATGAAAACTATTATCAGTTAAAATTTTCACAGTCTTAGATTATTACCTCCTCTCTTTTCAAGATACTATGGAAGCCGGGCGATGGTGGCGCGCGCCTTTAATCCCAGCACTCAGGAGGCAGAGGCAGGCGGATCTCTGTGAGATCTAGACCAGCCTGGTCTACAAGAGCTAGTTCCAGGACAGGCTCCAAAGCCACAGAGAAACCCTGTCTCGAAAAAAAAAAAAAAACCAAAAAAAACAAAAAAAAGATACTATGGATTATTTTTCTTCTTTGGATAGGAAGTGGAGCACTGTGATTAAATCTGATTTTATATACAAACCCCCCATTAAAACTTCTCATTCAAGCCAAGCATCTATACTCTCGTGGATAAAATGTTTCAAAATATGAACACAATTTAAATGAGAAAATATCTTTGTTCTCTACATAATTACCAACTTCAGCTCCTAGTCTCTAGTGCTTTTTAGAAAATCAAATCAAGCCTTAGTATAGAGAAAGTACTTTCTCCTTTAAAAGAATTATCAAGTCTTCATACTGCCTATTCTTAATGTTCCCTCAGGAACTGAAACATATTGGGGATTTTTCCAAAATCACACTTAGTTTACAGTCAACGAAAATCTGCTCCCTTAAGTAGAGAATTGGGTTATGAGCTTCCATAATTGAAATTCTATAGCTATGGAATATGAAGAAAGAACTTACATTTGATGATACAATATCATACTCATCAAGAAGAAATAATCCCTATTTATAAGTTTCTAACTAAAACAAATCTCCTAATAAAAGTAGGGTTTAGTAAATCTAAATTGGGCTCCTGTGTGTCATTTTGAAGTAGAACGGCTTTTCTCATATGAGTTCATAAAGTCTTATTTAGTTTGACTATGATCATATTAGCTTTATCCCACTCTTTCAAATACCAGATAAAAGTGAATTGATGAAGAGGAAGGGCTTATTTTGGCTCATGGCTACAGAAGTTTCACTTTGGATTCGAGGCTTTGCTTAGAGTGTGGCAAAGTAGCATATAATGCCAAATAAACATGGTGCAAACCTGTTCTTACAGCTCAGGAGCAAAGAGTAAGATGAAGCTGGAACCCCACCATCTACTCCAGGAGTATGCCAATGACCTAACGACTTCCCACTCCCCTCAGGCTAAACTAACTCCTAACAGCACTAAGCTGGATATCACGTCATTTATATATGAACCTTTGAGGCATTGTCTCTCCAAGGCAGGGTAATAATTACAGAACCTTACCTCTGCAAATGGTTAAAAGATGGTTCTCTTTGTATAAAGTTAATTTTCACATGTGCTCACACTTATTTTACACCAAATTTACCAACAAATATAGAGAAACTCCAACTGTTTTTGGTTTTGTTTATATTATTTATGAATATGAAATTTTTAATAGAGATAAAGCAGCTCTCTTCAGGCTTACGTTGTTCCAGTAATAATGGGTTCACAAGCTGGAACTAATAAAATGTATTAGCCCTAAGTAGCTTCATCCAGCAATTTTCAAAGAGAGGAAACTGAGATCCCCAACTCAGAGTGGGAGGAATATACTGCTTCTGGAACTTGTCCATCTTCTTCTCATCATACAGTTAATTCTCTATGTTATTTTACTTTTCTTTTTATCCTATTAAAAATAGATTCACTTCTCATACAATATAGCACAAGCACAGTTTCCCCTCACTCCCTTCTACTACCACACCTCTCCCCCAGGCCCACTGCCCCATTTTTCCTTCAGAAAAGAACAGGCCTCCAAGAGACAACAAGCAAACAATGACAAAACAAGAAGACAAAACAACAGCCCTCATGCTGAGGGTGGACAAGGCAGCCCAATAGGAGAAAAAAAAATCCCAAGAGCAGACAAAAGGGTCAGAGAAAGACCTGCTCCCACTATCAGGAGCCCTACACAAGCAGCAAGCTACCAGCCCTAAGATAAACACAATCCCTGTGCTTGCTGCTTCAGTCTCTGTGAGTCCATGTGAGCCCCCACTTAGTTGATTCAACGGGCGACATTCTCCTGGTGTCCTCCATCTGCTCCAACTCTTTCAATCTTTCCTCCTCCTTCTGTGGGGTTTGCTGAGCTCCAAGGGGAGGGACCCAATGGAGACCACCAATTTAGGCACTCTCTCTGTATAATTAATGTCTGGCTGTGGATCTCTGCTCATGCTACCATATGCTTCTAGACAAAGCTTCTCTGATGACAACTGGGCAAGACAATGATCTACAAGTATAGCAAAATGCCATCAGGAATCATTTTAGGTTTTTGCTTGTTTTTTTTTTTCTTTGACAGTCATGTTTGGTTCTACCCTAGGTTTGGGGGCTGTGAAGTCTCCAGTTCCTGGCCATCCAAGCAGTAGGGCATGGGTCTCCCTCTCTTGGGGTGGACCTCTAGTTAAACCAAACATCGGTTGGCAACTTTCACAAGTTTTATACTATTATTGCCCTAGCATATCTCATTGGCAGGACAAATCATAGGTCGAAGGTTTTATGGCTGGGTTGGTGTCAAGATTTCTCTTTTGGTAGCCTTCAGAGTATCCTCTGGCACCAAAGAGACCAGAATGTAGGGATGAAGGCACCAGCTCTACCTCTCTACATTCAATGAAATTTGTGTAAGTTGTCCCTGGCAATGGGGCTCCACTGTCAGTTTTCAGAGGGCCACCATCTGTTTTAGCATCAGTCTGAGCTGTTTAATGATCTCCACAGGACCTCTGTAGACAACAACTCAACCAAATATAACCCAGTCCACCACTGGGAACCTTTCCCAATTACCAAAATGGCTAGTTCAGACTCTGTGTCGTCTATTACTAAGGGTCCTCACTAGGCCAAAGATTCTATATACTCTTTTAACCTTCTCACATCAATTACCTTTTTCCCCTTTACTATTCATCTTAATCTCCATGATCATAGATAAATGCTTCAAATTTGATTATCTTCAAGTAGGGATTTTGGGATTTTTGTTTTTATATCATTTACTGACATATGCTGCTGTATTGTAGTAAGAGACAGATGGGAAAAAAATCATGGGCACAAAATGTTCCTAGCTCTGACTCTATCTCAAGCATCAGCACTCACTTCTGGGTAAAAATAAATAAATACATAAATGGAGAAAACTAAAATTTTTGTGCATGGAAAATGTTTGGATATGCTCTCACATCAAAGTATACTGAATCCAGAAGTCCTTCTAATGACTGTGGTATGGGAAAGAAAAACAATTACATTCTAAATACACGTGGCTTATCTCTTTAGAATAGAAATTTAAGCTGATTGCTATGAATTTATGAAGCCATCCTAACTAATTTTGCTTTCCACGAGCACTGTCCACAAATAGGATTACTTTGTACCTTGACTACTAAGGTGATAGATTTAAAACTAATGGTGTCACTGATAGCCATCCCTTTCTAACTTCTCTGACCTCCACCTTAACATGTGTTACAGCTGTTGGATGAGTAGTCGCTCCCTTCAAAAGCTACAAAAATTCTTCCTGTGAAA
Source organism: Arvicola amphibius (assembly GCF_903992535.2). NCBI lineage: Eukaryota > Metazoa > Chordata > Mammalia > Rodentia > Cricetidae > Arvicola > Arvicola amphibius. Next base: position 9,590,748 of record NC_052055.2, on the reverse strand, counting down.
CTTGCCAACTTTCCCTTGATCCTCAGAGCCTGATTGTACTACAGTCTTAGCTGCAAGCAACATTTCTTCAGCAAATCCCTTTGTGATATCTACTTTTGACACTTTCCAAGGACACATATGTCTTTGGCACGTTCACTGTTTATTCTAATCAAGACCCACTTGACCTTGGCTCCTTCATCTGAGAGGGAAAAAGGCATTAACCATTCACATAAGGGCAAGGCTATCAAATCATACTGCACTAACTTGTGCATAGATGTGTGAGCATGGGTTTGCAAAGACATCCATAAATATACCAAATATGTGTGCATGTATGTTGATGAATGAAAATAATAATATTGTAAGGAAGGTATAATCATGCAGGAGAAGCAAATATTAGAAGAAAGATGAAATTATAAAATGAAAGTCAACTAAAGAAACTTTTTGAAATGAGCAAGACAAAAGTGGAAGAGATGGAGAGCAAAAGAAATGAGAGAAGCAAGAAGATTGATCCTGTGGCCAGAAGACTTATCAGAATATACTAATAGCCAGTATTTTTTTTTAACTTCCTATTGTCTGTTGTTCCAATTCTTTGAATCTGTTGTATGACCTTAGACACAATTTCAAATTAAAGGCCACTGAGAAATAATTTAGAATACTTGGAGCACAGAAATTAAAAACTTGGAAACATTACCAGCATGCAAAATCAAACTTTCTTCTAAAATATCTCTGTTTCTCTTTCCTAGTCAAAAAAAAAATTTTCTCTGCACCTACTTTAATTCTTTAATTCTTTAATATCTTAATTCTTTAATTCTACACCTACTGTTTGCCAAACTGCTCTAATATTTATGTCCAATATGAATGAGACTTTTATACCAAAGTCTTAAAATGTAACCATAGAAATAATTTATAGTAAGTGGCACATACTAGGTAACAAAATCTTAGGTAAAAATGAATAGATCCTAAATCAAAAGCAGACACACCCTATGATGACCCTAAATCTCTTTGGTACCTGTGGTCCTCTCCATTTTCATTGCTTTCTTCCCTTGGGTGCAGACAGGTCTTATGACCTGTAGGATACGGTAATGTTGGCAGGATGTTCTTCTCTTGATTGGATATATTAAATCGCAAAGGGGATGGGATATCGCTCCCATGATAATTCTCTTAATTAACTGAGATAAGTCTCCAGGTAAGCTAACAAGCCCAGCCACATACTGATTTCAGCCTAGACAAGGGGCCAAGACACCTCCCCCTTAAGTTCAAAGTCCTAACACAAAAACTATGGGATAATAATGTGTGTTGTACAACTGTAATTCCAGCACTCAGGAGCCTGAGGCTGGAGCATTACATCAGGGCAGTGCTAGCAGATACAGTGAGATTCTCCCTTGGGAAGTTAGTCCCCAATTCTACCGGAGTTGGGTAAAATATTTAGCAGAACTGGGTTGAGAGAAAATTGTATTTATTGTCTGATTTTTCTGAGTTCTTTGCTTATGGTCCTAATGATACTATATTCCAAGTAGCTGCTTCCCAGATCTGATAAAAAAAACAAACAAACTGGAATGCTAGATAGATACGGCACGTCCTTCTATTCTCTGAGAAATACTGCCTGGGCTGCCATTTCCTGGAAATGATGTCTCCGATCAAGTTTTATCATTCCAGAAGCCCTGAACAGTACTTCTGTCTTCTGAGAACTTACTCAGAAACAGGAAGCTTTTATGGTTGTTCTGGGGAACAAACACCCATGATGGTGCCAAGCACCCCCTCTGGTATGAAACCAAATGGTGTCGAGGTTGGTAACTTGATGGTGTCATAACTGTTATGACAGGAAGCATCAGCTTCCTAGAACTGCAGCCAGGATCTTACTGTTAATTGTTTTGTATCAACTTTGTATGGTCCACGTTCCCTCAATCAAGCAGCCTGCTGGGATCTTGCATGTTTCCAGAATTGGGATCACTGGCAGCCTATCTTTTATGTCAGTCCTGGCCATTCGACCAAGATTATTATGCAAACTCGGCAAGCACTTTACTGAGATAAACCCTTCAATCTTATTTTTTTTCCAAACAGTGCCTATGGCTTTGGTAGGAAAGTGACCCTTTAAGGATGATCCCCATGCACAAAAAGTAGTGGAAATAGAACTTTTTTCCACTCAAGTAGAAAGATCTGTCAGTGAGTGTTAACATTTGAATATCACAGGCAGGAGTAGAAAAAGCAACCGAACTACAACTGGAAGGAGCAAATCCTTACTAGAAAGTGTGAGAAAGGATTCGCTGCATTCTAAAACAGGATGGCTGGGGATGTTTCTCCATATGTCATTAAGAGGCATACACATCTCCCTGGTATTACACCGAGTCACATATGGAGACAGGCCTTGAAATAATTCTTGGCAGTAAAAGCAAGGTAGAGCAAAATTCACTCTACCAAGTTGTCAAGCAAAGATTTCAATAATAAATGCCTTGAACATCTTATTTTAATTGTATATGTTCCTCATAAAAGTTAAATGTCTTACTGTATTAAATGTTTGGTATTTTTATAACAGTGGCACTGTCACCATTACACTGTAATTTGTAGTAATTTGCTGCATAATCAAACGATTTAGCCACCTTGGGACTTTAGAGTCCTAAAATTCTGTACTGGAATTCAGTACACCCATTTCATTTGCAGAGAGTTATGAGATGAATCACTTAGTATTCAAAATATATGCAGCATACAAGAAGGGAAAATGAAGAAATGCCTAAGAAAAGTAAACCAGAGCCATCTGATGATGCAGTTAAATATGTATCATCAAGACGGTGTTGTAAGGCCAAATGCAGATCATTAAGCCACACATATTTCACTAGATATTAAACCATAAATTTAATTCAGACCTACCGAGAGGCCAGTGGGAGAACACAGTTGCATATTACTTAGAAACAACTGTAGAAAACTCCTATTTGGTGAGGCAGTGGTGGCACACACCTTCTCTGTGAGTTCAAAACCAGCCAGGCCTACACAGTGAATTCCAGGTCAACCAGGGCTGTTACACAGAGAAACCCTGAAAAAAGAGGGGGGAGAAGAAGGAGAAGAAGGAGGAAAGAAAAGAAGGGAGGAGGGAGGGAGGAGGGAGGGAGGGAGGGAATGAAAAAGGAAGACGGGAAGGGCAATATAGAAAGATAGAAGAGAGAAATATATAACAGAACTAAAGAAATACATAAAGAAAGAAGAAAGACAGAAGAAAGAAATAAGAAAAAACTCCTATTTAAAAAAATCTGTGGTAACCTAAAAACAAAATGTACCATCTCTAAATCATCATGAAAAGGATCCTATGTAAGTTATAAACAATTTCCTCAATCATTTTTCTGCAGTAAATTTAATAGAAAATAATTTTCATTATCTTGTGCTGTACTTTAAATTTGTGGTCGATTGAATGATAGCAAAATGCAATACAGTAAAATCAGTTTGTAAGTAGTGATTGTGGGTTTGTAGCTCTTGGGTGACAAAAGACCACATGTAAATAAAGTCAATTCATAACTAACTTTGGGCAATACTCCTAAATCCGTGATTGCTCTCACTGTGGAAGCTGGTCATTCAGTGTCACTTCAGAGACTGTGAATTTCTGATGGACTCAGTGATGTCCCAGAATTGTGTAGCTGGGAAGTGAGGCTGGAACTTTGCTGTCTGTGGATTCCGTGCCCTTTTTACAGCCCAACAGTGAAATGCACAGAGGCTCAGACAATCAGAGAACCAAGAAAGGGTTCTACCCCCTACCATTCTGCTGCTTAGAAACTACTTCACAGCCCTGTTTTGATGCACCCAAAATCACATTGGAAAGTCCTAAATTAGCTGTTTCCCTGTGTGCTAATAACTTGGACACTTTACCAAATATAATTCTTAAAAAACAAGTAATCTACCCTTTATAAAACTAACAATAATGCTTTTATTTTTGTAGAACTTTTTTCAAAGGGATTCTGTATGATAGCTTCTAGTTTCCAAAAAAAAAAAAAAAAAAACTGTCCCTGAACAGCAAAACAATTTGTTTATGCAAATGAGATGCTAATCAAATATACCCTTTGTAAGAACTTGAGATAAATAATAAACACGAAAATCTCATCATGTGAGCTCTTAAACAAGACCCTATATGCGCAAGATAACCTTAATTGATGGCATTTTACAAATTTACCCACATCACATGGAAATTATACTTACATGAAAGAATATCATGACCTCCTATAAGATAAAGCTCATGACTTTGTTTTCTGGTATTCCAAGCACATAAAGGGGAAAAGTCAACGAGGAGCAGAAATTAAAAGACAAAGGACCAAATGAAGTAGGTCCAGACTTCAAAAAGAAGAAACTACCCTTCCAATTTTATAATTCCATCCTGCTATTTTTAAATGCAACCCACAACTAAGTAAAAAATCTGGTTTTCGAGAAAATTTGTGCTCTGTTTTTAAATTGTGGAATGTTCTAGTTTCTACAAGATGCAAATATTTAGCCTGTCAATAATTAAGTTTCTGTGCTTCCTAAGGGAAGTTAACACAGGAACAAGAGGTGATGGTGTGAAATTCAACAGTTACTTAAACCAAGCAGCTCAGCATGAAAATTGGCTTTTTAAATTTTATTATCTAATATAGTAATGACCTTAGGACTAATATAGAAAACATCTCATTTGAGTCTAATATTTTGATCCTAGCACCTTGTCTTCTACCAAGAAAAGAATATAATCACCCTCACAGAGTTCATGCAGAGCAAAAATTGGCCAATCTTAACTGTTTTCTGGAAACTGTGCACAAAGCACAGTACATTTTTCATTCTTCAGACAATCTGCATCTGGTGGCAGGGCTCTCTGATTTCACCTCCATCTAGAGGCAAAACATGGTCCTCCTTCAGTTGACCCAACATGACACCTTGCAGTAAGGACCATGGGAAACTATTTTGGCAATAATCAATCTGATAAAACCACAACTTCTCAGACAAAACAAGGTAAACAATTTCTTTTTGATAAATCAGGACAATAATAAGGTTCATTTTTGGTCAGAGTTACTCCAAGATACTTTATGCTATTTTTGGCTATTGTGAAGGGTGATGTTTCTCTGATTTCTTTCTCAGACCATTTATCATCTGTGTAAAGGACGGTTACTGAATCTCTAGGTTGAAACTGCCTTGATCATGGTGGATGGTTTTTCTGATATGTTCTTGCATTCGACTTGCCAGTACTTTATTGAGTATTTTTGCATCAATGTTCATGAGTGAGATTGGTCTGTAATTCTCTTTCTTAGTAATGTCTTTATGTGGTTTGGGTATCAGAATAATTGTAGCCTCATAAAAAGAGTTTGGCAACGTTTCTTCTGTTTTTACTAACCAAACAAGTAGAAGACCTATATGACAAGAATTTTAAATCTTTGAAGAAGGAAATTGAAGAAGACACCAGAAAATGGAAGGATCTCCCATGTTCTTGGGTAGGCAGAATTAACATAGTAAAGTGGCAATCTTACCAAGGTAATCTACAGATTCAATGCAATGCCCATCAAAATCCCAGCAAAATTCTGCACAGACCTCAAAAGAACAATAGTCAACTTCATATGAAAAAGCAAAAAGCCCAGGATAGCCAAAACAATGCTGTACAATAAAGGAACTTCTAGAGCCACCACAATCCTGCCTTCAGACTCTACTGCAGAGCTACAGTATTGAAAACAGCCTGGTATTGGCATAAAAACAGACAGGAGGACCAATGGAACAGAATAGAAGAGCCAGATATTAATCCACACACCGATGAACACCCGATTTTTGACAGAAAAGCAAAAAATATAAAATGGAAAATAGAAAGCATATTTAACAAATGGTACTGGCATAACTGGACATCAACATGTAGAAGAATGAAAATAGATCTGTGTGTATCACCATGCACAAAACACAAGTCCAAATGGATCAAAGACCTCAACATAAAGCAAACCACACTGAACCTCATAGAAGAGAAAGTGGGAAGTACACTTGAATGCATTGGCACAGGACACCACTTCTTAAATATAACCCCAGTAGCACAGACACTGAGAGAAACAATTAATAAATGGGACCTCCTGAAACTGAAAAGCTCATGAGTAAGTTGGGAGCATGGCGACCATGGGAGAGGGTTGAAGGGGAGGAGAGAGGCAGAGAAGGGAGCAGAGAAAAATGTATAGCTCAATAAAATCAATGAAACAGAAAATAAGAAAAATAAACAAAAAACATAATAAGGTCCATTTTTGAATATTTTTTCTCCACTGTGAAAACAGAAGTGTTATTCATTTGCTATTCAGAACACAAGCTCAATTTTGAAAGAAAGTATGATGAGTTTGTGCTTAAACATCTGGTGGGGGTGCTGGGAGGAATGGAGGAAGGGAAACTGTGGTTAGGATTTATTCTAAGAGAAGAGAATCTGTTTTCAATTTTAAAACAATCTAGTAAAGTGTATCTTTAACTCTCAGCAAGTATTTTGTGACAGTACCTTCAATACTCCTAGCAGTGGAGTTCGAATCAGACACAATAGTATCATTGGATTCCTCTCTGTTATTTCCTCCTGCTTTGTTCCACACTATTTGATAAGCATTTATGCAATTAAAGGACACCTTGATGAGAAATTCAATGATGTTTTAAGAATAATAGATATCTTTTTATTATTTTTTGAGATTATAATTACATAATTCTTCCCTTTCCCCCTTCAAACCCTCCCAAGTACCACTCCTCACTCTCTTTAAAATTAATTCATGGCCTCTTTTTTCATTAATTGTTGCTGTGTACATATTTGCATAGACATATTTATTCCTAAATGCATAAATACAACCTGTTCAATCTGTACAATTTTACTTTTGTTTGTTTTCAGGGATAACACAACTGTTTATCCAACAGCAAATTTAATATTTTTATTTTAATGTTTAAGAATATAAGGAAATCTTAGAGATATAGGTTTGGCTCATTTTCCCTCACAGATCATTTTGGCTGCCAGATAATGTTGTGACATATGCTACCACTGCTCAATGTAAATGCAGATTACGCTTCTGTGATAACCTAACAGTGGATGCTTTTTCTTCTGTTGCTCCTGGGATAGGTGATGAAGTCCTGGAGCCTCAGAACATCACGAGTTCCTCAGATTCTTGGTGGAAATACTTGTATCACAGTGAGAACGGGACCAGTGCCAAGTGCTTAGACTTTATTCTTTTCAAATTTTGATGTAGAAATTCATCTATTTCTTTTAGAGCTTCAACTTAGAGGGGTGTAGGTTTGCCAAGTATTCTCTTATAGTATTCTGAATTTTTTTGCCTGTTGCAATGTTTCCATGTCATTTCTGACTCTGTTCATTTGAACCATCTCTTTATTTATCTTCTAAAAGAACCAGCCCCTATATTCACTGATTGTGAATTGTTCTCTTTTTTTCTATTTTATTAGCTTCTGCTTTGATTTTTTATTGTTATTTCTGGCTGTCTACTAGATTTGGGTTTGTTTTTCCTTATTTTCCTCAGTACATAAATTGCATCATTATGTCAATTATTTGTGTTCTTCTGATTTTTTTAACTAAAATGGCAGAGACGTACTTAGATGATTTTTTTTTTTTGAGGCTTACGTGGTTTATTGGGTGCAGAAGCAGGTGGTCTTTGGCTCTCAGACAAGAGTAGCATTTAATCTTAGTTACCAGACAGAGCAGCAGGCCTGAGGCTGTCAGACCCAGGCCTGAGGAATTTTTCCTGCAGAGGAACTTTGAAAAACTAACCTTACTTTGATGAGGCAGAGTACCGAAGTCAGCCCCAAAGTGCCTACAGTTTGTGAATGCGTGGGGTAGTTTTGTCCAGTGGTTAGCATTGCCACAGTCCAGGTGGAGTTGACAGTGTAGTGTCCCATCTATCTTTGGAGAGTTTAACATTTTCTTATTAAGAGGGGTCTCTGTGTATTGTGGGAAGTTATTTTCTTTATTATTTATTTATTTATTTATGTATTTATCTTTTTCCCTTCTTTTTTATTGATTTTTATCGAGCGCTGCATTTTTCTCTACTCCCTTCCCTGCCTTCCGCTCCCACCTTCAGCCCTCCCCCAAAGTCCCCATGCTCCCAATTTACTCAGGAGATCTTGTCTTTTTCTACTTCCCATGTAGATTAGACCTATGTAAGTCTCTTTTAGTATCCTCATTGTTGTCTAAGTTCTCTGGGATTGTGATTTGTAGTCTGGATTTCTTTGCGTTATGTTAAAAAAAAAAAACACCTATTAGTGAGTATGTTTGATAATTAATTGTCTTTCTGTGTCTGTGTTATCTCACTCAAAATAACGTTTTCTAGCTCTATCCATTTTCCTACAAAATTCAAGATGTCCTTAGTTATCAGAGAAATGCAAATCAAAACAACTCTGAGATCCGTCTTACACCTGTAAGAATGGCCAAGATCAAAAACACTGATGACAACTTATGCTGGAGAGGTTGTGGGGTAAAGGGAACACTTCTGCATTGCTGGTGGGAGTGCAAGCTGGTACAACCCCTAAGGATCTCAGTGTGGCAATTTCTCAGAAAATTAGGAAACAACCCTCCTCAAGACCTAGTAATACCACTTTTGGGTATATACCCAAAGGATGCTCAATCGTGCCACAAGGACATGTGCTCAACTATGTTCATAGCAGCATTGTTTGTCATAGCCAGAACCTGGAAACAACCTAAATGCCACTTGACTGAAGAATGGATAAGGAAAATGTGGTACATTTACATAATAGAGTACTACTCAGCAGAAAAAATACAACAGCTTTCTGATTTTTAATGTAGAAGCTTAGAACTATAAAGTTCTCTCATAGGACTGCTTTGACTGTGTCCCAGAGGTTGTGCTGCGTTGTGTTTTCATTTTTATTTAGTTCTCGCAATGCTTTTACTTCTTTTTTGACTCCTTTGGCTTTACTGACAATAAAAATGGAGTTTTTGCTTTTGCTGTGGTTGAGTTAAAGAATTACAGCCTGAGAAACAGGTTTGTCTTTAAAATGCTAACATTGTAGGATTCCGACTCGAATAAAAATTAGAAAGCTTCAGCGAGTGCTAGGGGCTTCGGTGGAAGCTCTCAAGGACGTCATTAGGAATGACCCTACTCTCTCTAGGGAAGAAGAAGGAAGCAACAAAAGATAACAGACAAGGACTCCAAGGACATGCATGGGTTAATCAGTAAAGCTCTTGCCTTGAAGAGTTTGGACCTGAGTTTGATTCCCCAGAACCCAAGTAAAAAAGCCAGATGGTCATCCCCAGTGGGTAAGCCAATCTATTTGAACTGGCAAGATCCATGTTCATTGGCAAACGCTGTCTCAAAAAATAAAATAGAGAGCAAGTAAGGAAGCCATTGCACATCAGCCTCTGGCCACTGTAAATGTCTGAATGAGCGCACGTACCAAGAAAGTAAAGGAACTGTTATTTCATGTATTTGTCGTGAACCTTATTTAGAGAGTACTAGTGTCTCTGACCTAATGGGAGATAAAACAGTGCTGGATATGTGTGCTAAAAGAGTGTCTTTAGTGACATATTGCTTTTAGTTGTTGGGGAGCATAATGCTTAATGGGAGTTCCTGATGCCAGAAATGTGTTTATACTGGCAGATGCCCTTGTCACTACTGACTAATTCATCTCCATTTTGCACACTATAGCTATTCCCCCTATACTGGGAATCCAATCTTATGCTTTCTCTCCAGCTTCCTAAGAAAACCCTGGCCTGGGGAAGCCCCACATTCTTCAGGAAGAATATACAATTTCAATGTAGCACCCATGGTAAGAAATAAATTCAAAGGTTTTGCTTATAGATCTAGGACAGGGAAAGGATATGCCTCTGCTGCCTCACATTACAAAATATTACAAAGTAAGCTACTTTAAGGTCACAGGAAAATACCCAAGTGATTCATAGAAAGGAAGCCGTGGAAGGAAAGAAAGCCCTGTCTACCTAAGCTTTTGATCTCTGGCCATAAGCCTGAGCCATATGGGAGTTGCACAAAGCTGTAAATTGTGCCAAACGTAACTATGTCCTGCCCCTGGTACAGGAAGATAAAGCTTGTACTCCAAGATGCTTTCCGGAAACTGAATGATGAGGCTTCGCTGCATGTTTCCTTGTAATTTAAGGTGTACCCTTCATCTGCCTCCTCCTCCCCTACCTATTTTAAGATTACATTTATTTATTGTTTGTTTGGGTGGGTTTGTTAGGTGTCGGGGGTGTGGATGTGGTGCCATGCATGAGGTACATGAGGAAATCAGAGAACAACTTGGGAGAGCTTACTCTCTCCTTCCACCACATGGATCCCCAAGATAGAATTCGGGTCAGCGGGCTTGGCAGTAAGCCCCTTTACCCACTGAGTCATCACATCAGCCCTGCTTTTAACTGATTGGTCCTTGAAATATTTTGGAAGGTATGCTGAGTTATTCTATAAAAGTAAAAGCCAGTTCCAGTGGCAGTCTGTGGACACCAAGGAATCTTAAGATCTTAGGGACTCTAATACATTGGTTTTCCATTGAGGTTCTTAAGTGCTAGAGAAGGCCTATCTAAATTTTGACCAACCAAGGTAAACAGGGCCTTGATTCATCTTCATAGTAGGTTGCCATCCTGAAGCTCCTGACTCTCTCTCTCTGTGTGTGTGTGTGTGTGTGTGTGTGTGTGTGTGTGTGTGTTTGTTAATATTTATTTATTTATTATATATACAATATTCTGTCTGTGTGTATGTCTGCAGGCCAGAAGAGGGCACCAGACCTCATTACAGATGGTTGTGAGCCACCATGTGGTTGCCGGGAATTGAACTCAGGACCTTTAGAAGAGCAGGCAATGCTCTTAACCACTGAGCCATCTTTCCAGCCCCCCTCCCGTGTGTGTGTGTGTGTGTGTGTGTGTGTGTGTGTGTGTGTACGTGTGTTTAATATAACTTTCAAAATTTTACATCCATATAGATGACAATTGGTTAGCATTTGTTTACACATTTTATTATAGACATAAGGAAGCACATATATATCTAAACAATTAAAAAATTTTTCAAAGAATTTCTTTTTGCCTTTTCTTTTTAAAAACTAATTTTTAATTTATTTATTTAATTTTATGAACATTAGAAGGGTACATGTATGTATGTGTGTCATATTTATGCCTGGTCCCTGTGGGGGCCAGATTAAAGCGTTAGATCCTCTGCAACTGTAGTTACAGATGCGTACAAGCCACCTGATTGGCACTGGGAACCTAGCTCAGGTTCTCCAAGAGTAGTACGGACTCTTTCTCCAATGCCCACCAAAGGACTTCTTTAGGAAATAATAAACACATGGTATTTAAAAGTATAAACCTACTAGCTTGATATTTTGGTAGTTTAAAATTTTGGTCATTATCAATCAACATATCTAATGTTGGTTGAGAACAGATTTCGCAATGGAGGTGGAAATTATTTGCATTTCCATCTGGTCATTTGAAATACCATTTCAAGAGTCATGAACGAATAAATTTGTCTCCACTAACTACAGAGAGCAGGGACATCCATAGTGAGTATGTGGACCAACACAATTCTTTCTCTAGGACTGGATGGTTCTGAATGTATGGACAAAACTACAGAAGAAAGAGGGTGGGCTGCCCTTGATTTCTATAATATACCTCCCCTGTTCATCTGCTGTTAAGTCACTAAAGACCCAGCATTGTTAGGAATGGAGCAGAAATATGATCAATTACAATCACTTAATTATACAAGAAAGGCCAAGTGTCTTACCTAGGAACCTCATGAGGCAAGGAGATAGAAGAAAAGTCAAAGTCAATGCCTTTTTCTCTAATCAAAGACAGTAACCGATGTAATCTTTCTCACTGTAAAGCATTAGAAAAGAGGAGAATGAAAGAAACTGTCATGTGCCCCTCTTCCCAGCTCATTCTTACTTTTAAAACCTTTGAAACAATTCTCAACTGTTTTGCCTGGTAGTCAACTTTGTATAGCTATGGCAGGCAACTGATTGAAAAACCAGTATGAGGAAAGATTAGTTTTTGGCTCATGATGTAAGGGGATTTCAGAATATCCTGGTGGGCAGGTAAGATAGCAAAACTCCCTGGGGAAGTCCCATTTTGAGGGACACAGGATTTGGCACACCAGGAAACAATTAAGGGAACTTACTGCTCTGCTGAGCTGTAATTCTCAGTCTTACTCCTTTTTAAAAAAAAAAATGAAAATACATCCCTCTCTCATACATCAGTTTCTCTCCACAGCTGTCAGCCTCCCCCTCAACTTCCACTCTCCCCTAGATTTACTCCCTCTCATTTTCCCTTCAGAAAAAAAAAAAAAAAAAAAAAAAAAAAAAAAAAAAAAAAACAGTCCTCCAAAGGACAACAACCAAATAAGACAAAATATGATACAAAGACAAAAGTCCTCCTACTGAGGCTGGACAAGTCAACCCAATAAGGGGAAAAGAGTCCCTAAAGCAGCCGAAAGAATCAGTGACACACACACACACACTCCCACTCATAGGAGTCCCACAGAAATGCCAAACTACACAACCATAGCATATGCAGAAGACCTAGCGCAGACTCATGCAGGTCAGGTGAGTGCCGGTTGCATCTCTGTGAGTCTATATGAGCCCTGCTTAACTGACTTTGTGGGCCACATTCTCTTCCTAAAACAGGTTCTTATCTCTGCATGAGGATTGTGATCATCTTACTTTTGACAGTGTCTCAGTCATTCTGTCCAAATGGAATAGAAGCAAAGGGAAAATATTGTCCATTTTCATCTTCTTACCTTGGATGCTAAGGATAGCTATATGTTGTACTAATTAGATCCGCCAATTTTTTATCTTCATATAAATATCCATGCATGTGAATAGGTATATATTTTTTCAGATTCGTGAAGATTCCATCACCACAGAAACTACACATAAACTGAATTAAAGTAGTATAAGTTGGGACAATACGATTATGTGTGCTTTCAGAAATTGAACTGCCCATAGGACAAAATACGATAATATTTATGATTAAAATATGTAGAACATATATTCCGCAAATGTCTGTGTTATTAACATTTGGGAAGCTGAGAAAGGGGGGATCAAGAGTTTGAAGCCAAGGTGGGTTACACTGTAAAACCTTGTCTTAATAAATGACATGAACTATCAAGAAAAACAAGACTGACAAGTGCTATCTCCTTTAAAGCCTATGTTCCTTGTAAATTTACTGCTAGTCTATAAATTCTGAAATTGTAGAAATAACGACAGAGACAATGAAAACCTTCAACGTCATTTAGTTTATGTAAACTCCTCGTATAACAAATCTTTACTGAATGAATCAATCTATTCATTTAAATTTTTCTAGTTACTATTATTGGCCAGTATTGCGGACATGTCAGTGGATAACAAAAGCAAAATTTCTTTCCTCGTGGACCTTATGCTGTACGTCATAAATAAACAGGAATGAGAATAAAAATGGGGGGTAGGAGGCACAGGCTTGTGACTTTTGCTTTCGTAAGGGTCATTTATTATGTAAATGTCCCATCTTAAACTGTTTGTCCCCAGCATAGAACTATCGAGAGGTGATAAAACCTTTAGAAATAAGACCCAGTCCAAGTCCTCTAGATCATAGAGTCATGCAATTCACGCCCTTGTAGGGCAATAACGAGTTCTCATTTTCTCTTTTCTCTCTTCCTTCTTTCCTCACTTACTCATGGGTTTTGGTTTTGCTTCCTAGCTTTTGAGGCGAGCAATTTGAGTCAGTGTCTACCTCATCATTATCACCTGGAAATCTTAGATATTGGACTGAGGCCGCCAAAATCATGAGTCTAAATAAACTTTTTACCTTTACAGCTGATTATGTGAAGTACGCCATTATAAAACGTGAGTCTGGCTGATTCAGTAAGGTTCTGCTATTTCTTTCAAATTTTCTCAACAAAACATGAGGCACAACCTTCAACTAAGGATAATTTGTGTAGGAAAGGAAAAGAAAAAGAAAAAGAAAAAAAAGAGAAGTATGACTGCAATATATTCATTTTGTATTATATACAAGCACAGTATAAACACAACATTTAATCGGTGCTGAAGAACATGGTTAAAGTGGTAGCAGTCTGCATAGACTGAGACCAACAAACAGAGGTGGGAAAAGATGGAGAGAACCTTTAGCAGCTTCTCAGGTTCTGCTGTAGTGTAATAGAATATTGAAATGTAAGTGCAATTGGAATTATGAGGAGCGGATGCAATTGAAGGAGGGCAAGTGGGCTGGCTGCGAGTGATAACCCTGTAGATTCTTGGCTGGGTGGAAGTAAGCAAATGAGCTCTGAGGTGGTAGGGAGAGTGAGGATTGTTAATGAGCTTTTCCTAGAGAGTGAAGAATTGCCTGAGTCATTTTTCAGAAGCAGTACATTTGTGGGGAGTGGTGAGACCAATGATAAAAATGAATAATATGAAAATAGTAAGATAAGGAAGATCCCAGCAAAGGGTGCTGGTGGAGATGAGGAGGTCGGGATGTTTAGAAAAAAAAAAAGCATAAAATACATTTTTTAGAAACATACTCCTCAAGCTTCCAGCTGCAGGGATTATAATTAACTGAGCATCCCAGCAACTAATTATCAAGTTACTGTATCATATAAAACCCCTACTTTCAATGGGCTTTTTCTGGCCAGTGACTGAGCACAGCAGGCCTAAAAAGGCAGGACTAGTCCAGAGAGAGGCAAGCCACCTTTGGTGGGAGATTGAGTCTTAATTACTAGCGCCTGTGGCAATTTCTCTTAGAACGAAACTGGGTTTTATTTTGCTTCCATGCAATCTTTTCTCTACTCTGTCCTCTCTTGGGGTTGAAATCACATTACCGTCTTATGGGTTTTAAAATTCTCTTGGTTTTCCTCTATCAAGAGGGAGCCACTGTTTTCTCATAAGCATTCATTTTAAGTCCTGGTTTTGCTTCTTTTGTGAGGGCCCAGATCAACACAGCAAAGTACTACCTATGAAAATTCCCACTTAGATTTTAAAACAGTGGAAAATGTTCAATACTTGACTACTAAGCATATTTAAAAGCCCTTGTAAGTTATTCATGTTAGACCTATCTTGCAAGGTTTCTGTCAAACCTGGATGTGCAAAACATCTCAGATATTCCAGGAGTCGTGCACACATTAACTAATTTAATCCTCTCTATGTTGATGGATAAGCAGCACCCCCTCTAGAATGTTAAACGCCCTCAAGTTAGAAAATGACCAAGGCCAAATGGATGATGGAATATCAATTAAAATTGATGCCTAAGGCTGTCAAACTTTAAAATCCATGCTTTTTTATAACTCAGTAACCTGCAATGAAAAACACATATAGAATTTTTTCATGTCTAAATTGATACACATTATGTTTTCTGTAAAAGACTCTGAGGACCAGAAATCATGTAACAGTCAAATGATGTTTTATAAATTTTGCATCTCACACAAGGCTCTCATTAGTAAAGTTCCAGTTCTCTGTTTAAAATAATCCAATCAGGGCCAGTAATAGAACTGAGGTTGTATAAAATTAAATATACCATTAGGAACTACCTTTTTTCCTTTGTATTTTCTTTTGTGTCGTGCAATAAATCCTAATTCCACTTTCCCCTCCTTCCACTTCTTCCAAATGACTTCCTTACCCCTTCTCTCCAAGATCCACTCCTCCTCCATTTCCCTTCAAAAAAGAGCAGGCCTCCCAAAGATATCAACAAAAATCAGCTAAACAAGATAAAGTAAGCCTACACACAAACCCTCATATTAAGGATGAATTTTCTCCAGTAGGAGAAAAACGGTCCCGAGAGTCTGAGAAAACATCACTCTCAATGTTAGCAGTTCTATAAGAACACCAAACTAGCAACAATACCATATGTGCACATGACAGAGCACAGACCCGTAAAGGTTACACGATTGCTGCTTCGGTATCTGTGATCCCCTATGAGCCCTGCTTAGCTGGTTCTGTGGACCATGTTCTTTTGGTACCCTCAACCCCTCTTGCTCATAATCCTTCCTCCCCGCAGGGTTTCCTGAGTTCTGCCTAATGTTTGGCTGTGGGTCTAACCATCCAAGGAGCTAATTTTTAAACTAAGTTGAACTAAGAAAAATAGAATTAATGTTGCTTCCTTTAATTGAAAGAAAATTTAAGAGAAGATTCATTAATCGATATTGAGGATTCATTTAGAGCCATCATTCTACTAGATTAAATTCATAAGAGAATATTTCAGCTTTGTAAAAGCTCAGGAAATTGACATGACACCAGTAAAAATACATTTAAGCTTTATACAAATACTCAAAATTATATTATATTAAGGTCTAGAAGCTAAAATTTGGAGTAGGTTAACAGCAATTTTATAATAAAATTAGTATATATATATTCTTCATTATCTGTTTGTTCAGCAGATTGTTAGAAACTTATAATAATTAGTACTATAGTAATATCAGTTTTGCTAGCATTAGGTTCACAAAAGCTACAATTTGGCATTAATGAATTGTTGGCACATGTTACACTGCATGGGATACAGTAAATATTTTTAAGCATGTGTTGAAAACAGGAAGTTTCTCCCAATTTTTGGTTTTGGATTACAAATCTTCAGCTGGGCCCAGTATCTCAAAGAATAATTGTCTGGTAATTTGGACAAAATTTTTCCATTCAAAACAGAATTACATCATTCTTCTCCCCACACAATAAGCACCACTGGGTATCTACTGTAGACAGACATCTTTTAAATGACTAATATACAGTAAGAGATACAATGATAACTGGACAGCAATGATCCCTTCAGAGAGAAAAACATAAGATAAGTAAATAGAAATCAATAGCCCACTAATCATTAGAAAATGAATGAAGATTACAAAGTTGGATGGATATCCTATCAGATTTACCAGAGTTTCTCAAATTCCGCAGATAAGATAGAGGAGGGTGGAGGAAGAGGAGATCTGATGGCGACTAACAGTTTTTGTAGGCGCCTGCAAAAACATTTCAGAATCTATGGAGTAAGTTTGTTCATAACACAGTGTGCAGAGTCTTATTTTCTATAGATGGAACATGTAGAGGCCAATATATAGTAATGCCATTTAATATATAGTAATGCCATTAATACTATAGTAATGCCATTTGAAATATATTCAAAATGCCGAAATCAATGCATTTTAAAGAACTATATATCTCCTTCAAAAATTATTCACAGTACTAAAAATTTAAGTGAAACTTTGTTTTGACACATTCAAATATAAAAATGACACAGTAAGTTTGAAGGCAGCATTTGTAAATGCTTTGTTACTCAGTAGGTGTAAGAGACAGTGGGCTCACAGTTACTAACCTAAGTTAAGGGACTTCCCAAGGAAGTTATGATCCAAAGCCACACCCATGTGCCATGCTCCTGATTCAGTGAAGTTGTCAGTAACTGTTCATTTCTAGGGCTGATCCGTGGCCTTGGTCTTATCCAAATAGGATTCATGTCTTCAGGGCATTATTATGCCCTTCCGGCCTTTTTAATCACATTGTCTTTCTTCTACAAAAGAAAGTTCGTGCTGACATAAATGTTTGATTAGAGCCTTTCTTTCATATGTTGCAGTATGAAATGTTCCCTCTCACCCAGAGCTCATGAAATATGCATCAAACAAGTTCGTTGTGCAGAATAAAACAAATTTCAAAACTCCTATTCAAGTATAATAATAACAGTTTCAGACTTTTATTCATTTCTATAATGAAATTCAGAAGGTAGTTATTATAGCACATGAATGTGTATATGCAATATACAAATCTTTTCTGCCAGTCTTGTCAACTCTAAAGCCAAGAGTAACGACTTATTGTCAGCCTTTCCCCAACCATCCTATTAACAGATATTTAAATGGGCCATTTTCAACCATTTTACTTGCAAGAATTGGTTAAACCGTTCTTTATAAGAGTATTTTATTAGTTGTTGAGATTAACACAATGTATTTTGACCATATTTATCCTCCTCCATTTGACATATCCACCCTCCCCCACTTTATCCCCAAAACTACAGAGAAAAACCCTGTCTCAAAAAAAAGGAAGAAAGAAAGAAAGAAAGAAAGAAAGAAAGAAAGAAAGAAAGAAAGAAAGAAAGAAGGAAGTTAAAGTTGGGGGAGGACCTGGAATGAACTTGAGGGAGACAAATATGATCAAAATATATTTAAATTTAAAATTGTTTTAAGTAATGAAAAATAAAACAAAAATGAACATGAATGTAGGACTCTATTGGTGAAGACATCACATACTTGAACTATAAAATAAAGTGAAATTAAGCTTGCATTTATCTAGAATCTTCATCTCTATTGGAAAGTTTTTACACTGTTGGAAGATGAAGTACACACTATCAAAGAAGAAAAGTAATCGTCGGACTTATCCAGATGTGAATCCTTTGAGCTATAATAAACCCTGCCTGGCCAGGTATGCCCACTGACACATCGGTGGCATGTATGTTACTGGAGTATCCAAACTCTTTATAATTGGAGTTAAGGATTGCTCCAAAAAGTGGAGACATGGAGAGCTAAACAGAATCTGACTAGAGGGTTAGGGCAGACAAAGGAACAGACTCAGTAAGAAGGCAGAGATGCCAACCTTTTTTTTTTTTTAACCCCATTTAGTTATTATATATGTTTATTTGTCTGAACATATGAGGAACCTCTGCTGAAGAGTCAATGTTTTAGCAAAAGCTGAAGCTTCAAATTTCTTCAAAATACCCTAGGAAATTGCTACCGTCTAATGGAAAGCTAACCACACATTGCTCAGCCATATGACATCCAAAATTAGTGATTTTTAAGTCAACTAGGAAAAAACTTGGTTTTGTTCTGACAGGTTGTCCAAAACCACAGTTGATTTGGAGGGCTACTAAGGATGTTCTGAAGTGTGAAATCTATCTCCTCAGTTACAATTCCCCTTTGGCATTAACACTTGTGTATGGATTTTGAACATCGCTAGTTTCAGCTTCCTTCTCAATGCAAGGAAGGATCCTGTAGTCTTAACCAACATTCCGGTCTGTGGCATACTCTCCTATTATGACAAATCTTGTGAGCAGATTCCTTCAAAGGAGACAGTTTAGGAACTGAGACTTCACATGATGTTTCTCCTTGTGACAATCATTAATTGTTTCATCTACATGTGAGATACCTAACCTATGTCCAAAACTAAACCCTTACTATTTCCCGCAAAGCTCCCCCTTCCTTAACAATCTCTCATTCAGGAAGGAGCAAGGACCTGTTCTAGTTCAAATCGAAATCTCTGGAGCATCTTTTTCATGTAATGTGCCATCCCGCCCTGCCAGCTTTTACTTGAATGGGTTCCTTTCATTTAACCACTTCTCTCTAATTCAGCGTGAATCAAAGCCCTTAGTGTGTTCTCCTGCGCTATAAAAACCAATTCTTAGTAATGTATTCACACTTCCATTCAGTCTATACACACATGACTCATAAGACAAGCCGGTTATAAGCCAGACTCTGTCATTCTTCAACTCCAGTCTTTCAAGAAGCTCTCCAACATGACAGTCAATATTTTCTTCATAATCTAGCTCCTCACTGATGCTTCTAGTCATCACAATTTTTACTAATCTACTCATTGATATCCCTCCTCTTCACTGGCCAAACCAAGGAACTTTTTATCTCTTATCTAGCCTTATTTTAATTGATCAAAAAAATCCCAAGAGATACATGCTTCAGTCACCTTTAATTATGTTATTTGGGAAAACTAATTCTCTGATATCATTTAGAGACCCAGGAACATATTATTTACCAAAGTCTGTAGGTTATTCTAATGCATGCTAATTGGGCAACTGCTCCAATGCCTGGAGGCACATTAGACTGCCATGGCAGAGTGAAGGACAGGGGAGTGTTATTAGCATCGGGAGGGAGGGTTCTGACAAACAGCACATGATGCGGATCGTTCTTCATAGCCCCGATCACCTAGCACACAGTGTCGCGCATGTTAATCCAAGCTAATTATTGCCTTTGCTGTTTGTTTGCTTGTTCATTTTCTGTGATGAACATCACAACTAAAACCAGACTGCAGGAGGAAAAAGTTTATCTCAGCTTATAGGTTACAACA
Organism: Arvicola amphibius; assembly: GCF_903992535.2. Lineage (NCBI taxonomy): Eukaryota > Metazoa > Chordata > Mammalia > Rodentia > Cricetidae > Arvicola > Arvicola amphibius. The sequence continues at coordinate 9,570,807 of NC_052055.2, read as the reverse complement.
GTTCATCGTGGAAGGGAGCCAAGATGGGAGCTTAAGGCAGGAACTGGAAATAGCAATTGAAACAGACGCCATGGAAGAAGGTCATTTCCTGATTTGTTCCCTATGGCTGACTCAGCCTGCTTTCTTCTACAAAGCATGACTACTTTCCCAGGGGCAGCAGAGACTACAGTGGGCTGGGCCCTGCTACTTCAATCATTAATCAATAAAATGCCCTACAGATGTGCCCATAGCTGACGGAGGCACTGCCTTGATGAAAGTTCCCTTTTCCTAGGTGTCTCTGATTTATGTCAAGTTGACAAAAAGGAACCAGCATGATTATCAACTATGCAAGAAGCCTTAGACACTTGTCCTAAACAATCATTTTCCTTATATAAAATATTCCCTATCCTTTTTATTACATTTTATTTATAAATATACATGCAAATACTAGCATAGATATATTTTATACTTTGTGGCCCTTTAAGAGATACAAACCATCATTATATGAAGGATTTGTACTCTCAATGACTATTTGAATCTAGGTTCAGAATACAATGTTTAGATTGTGACCTAAGGTTGTAAATCAGCACCGCTGGAGAAGGAATGTTTTACATAAAGAAATGGTTTATTTTTCCAAGAAAACTGGTGCCTAACAAATATGTAACAGGAAGAAACTGGTAAGTAGACTTCCAAATAGTATTGGGTTGGATAAGGGATAAAAACTCTTAAATTGTCAGTTCGCTGTAAACACTATGGTATTCTCAGAGAATGAACATACTGATGCCCTGCAGTAATCAAAACTGAGATTCCTAAGTAAGTGCCTTGACAGCAATGAACAAAGGACTGGGAATTAACAAAGGTGAGGTTAACTGAGCCCCATCATAGAAGATGAGGGGAAGAAAAGATTGTAAGAGATAGGGGACCAGCAATTCTGCTGTAATATTATATCTCCTAGAAAAAAAGGAGAAGGCTATGTTTATGACACCTTATCAATATGGCTGTTGAAACAATACCTGACCAATAATAAAGTCAATGGCCATGCTAACACAGAAGAGAAAAACCTCAGAAAGACCCACCCATAGACAAAATCTACAAGCTTAGAGAGGAAGAATAGCCTCTTTCAGGGATGAACCCTCTAATTGGTAATCCAACACGAAGTGGTCATCCATGACGTCATATACCACACTGGATGGTCTCTGCAAAGTCATACTTATATATTTAGACATAATAATAATAACAGTAACTCTAATAGTTTAAAAAGAGGTCATCAATTTGAGAGGACATGAAAGGACCTAGAGGGAAGATAAGGACGATGGGGAGTAATATAACGATATTTTAATTTAAAACAACAATTAAAATATACATATCAACATAAAGAGAGGTGTGAAATCTTCAATTAACTATGTTTATGGAGGACTGAAGTGACATTCCTTTTCATTAAAACAGTAACACAGCACTGGAGACGTCGATGTGGCTAAGAAGTTGAATGGTTTTTCCATAGGCCTACAGGATAGTAAAAGGTATTTCATGGAAACAGGTGCTTGCTGGGCAGTGGTGGTGCATGCTTTTAATCCCAGCACTTGGGAGACAGGGGTAAGTGGATCTCTGTGAGTTCGAGGCCAGCCTGGTCTACAAGAGCTAGTTCCAGGATAGCCAGGGCTACAATAAGAATCCCTGTCTTGAAAAATAAAGAAGGGGGAGAAAGAAGAGGACGAGGAAGGAGGAGGAAGAGGAGATTCCTTAGTGTCGGTATGAATAACAGAACCCCAAGAAATATTTAACAGTCACAAAAATAAGCAGCAAGCCAGGATGATGCTCAAGAGGACTTGATCTACAGAAATTGTGACAGCGGCTGAAACACCGAGGTGATCAATGATACAAAGTTTCTCAAGGATATTGCTACTATAATGCTGCAATTTATCCCTTGACAGTGTCCAATTCTCAGCTGTTTCTCAGTACTGTTGCTTTGAAATCTGTCTTCTCAAGCTTTCCCCTAGAGTTAATTATGCACATATAATTATACATTTTTATACATAGAAATGGGGAATTTCCATATCTTCAAAGAGATGTTTGTGAGAATTTATTGGTATGATAGACTGTAGACATCTTATACTCAGACCATTAGGCTCTCAGTCCACTGTTTCCACCTCCAGGTGCTGTGGAGCTGATGTTTGGAACATGGGCAGTTTTCCCCACTCAAATGCTGTTCTTTCTGCTCTGCCTGGTACCTTCAGGCACAAGAACCCCTGGTACCTCCAGGATTTACCAAAACCCCAGCGTCACAGATAACCAATTCTGTTTCCTACTCTTCTTCTTCCTATTCCATTGGTGAGACAATACTGAAGCATATTCTTTGATTTCTTATATGACACCCCAGACACTTAATCTCTAATCATCACAGGTATATACATCACAGGGAATCCATTCAACCATTTTTTACTCTCCTTTTTGACTTTTCTCCTTTCTCAATTTTCATAGCTTTTGTAGAAACTTGTGGGATCATTTCCTAGATAAAATATGTATAGTTCTGCCACTGTCTTAGTATCTGTTCTTGGGTAAAATTAAATAAGAAGATCCTTCCTTCCTTCACAAAACTTTGGTATTGTGTAATTTAGAAATGTCCCAATTTTTAAGGGAAAGTTCCTGGAACAGAGTCAGAAATACTTGGAACCAGTTCAGAGCCTGAAAGTAGATACTTTCAAGGAAAGTTTCATAGACTATGTAGACATTATATCAAACATTTACAAGATCAGTTATAGTTAAATACAGGGATCTCAGTATCTTTTCACCTTTGAAATTGTCAGATTTTGATATCATTTAGTGCAAGAAAATCAAAAAGTGTTCCAAGAACTATAATGAATCTGAAAGAGCTGTATTTAGGAGAACAGGAAAGCTCTCTGTGCTTCCTGTATGTCTTGCTTTCAATTTTCTTTGGAGGCATGTCATTATCTGTACAAAGTGTCGTTGCTCTGATGGGCCTTTTCCAAGCCAGCAGAGAATGGAGGTGACTTTAAATTTTCATTAGCTTCATCGTGCCTTACTCTGCTTGTCATCGTGCCTGCCTGCTATTAGAGAGCAATTACTGATGAGCTCTTTTAGAGGAAGGAGAATGCTAAACGACGCTCACTTAGAGGCAACTTGAAAAATCGGATCTCATTTCAGAGCCAGGGTTTCTGCTATAGAAGACAAGAGAAAGGTGAGGTCATGGAAATGGGGGGAAAAAAGCCAATCACTGAAATACCAAACAAGGTAGAAACATTCCTCGATGGCAATATCCATCACAAAGATCTCACATGTGTGGTACCAGAGTGCAAGTGAATAATCCTTTCATTGATTTCTAGAGGATTTCCAACTACCTTCTAATGCTAAAGTCACAAGACTGTATTTGACAAATAAAAACTGTTAAAGCATTCCTTTAACCTGGCCTTCCTTAAAATAGATTTGTTCAGGTTGGTAATACCCTGTTAGAAATTTGTCAACATCATCATTATTAAATATCATCATCATAGCTTTAAATGGCTTTCTGTTGTTAGTGGAGAATATAAGTCAAAGGATTTATTATTGAATTTTGTGTACAGGCTGATATCTACATTCTTTCAAAGCATAATAAACCGGAACAGATAATCCAAATAACACAGCATCTGCTCAAGTAACAAAATTTTCATCCACCGAGTGGTTCAAACGTCAGCAAAATCCATCAACATCTTATCGGCTTGTTTCTTCATGCCTAGGAGACCCAGAATTATGGCATACAAGCATGAAGTGAAACACCGCCAAAGTTTGGGGATTCTAAACTGGAGAAGAGAATGGGGAAAAAAAAAAAGACAAGATCCACAGAATAAGTAATGTGTGCACAGTATTTGCCATTGGTGAGCAGATAGAATCTGCATTCTCATACCAAAAAAAAAAAAAGAAAGAAAGAAAGAAAGAAATTTCACTACAATGTGACCACACAGTCTATCTTCTCCCAATACTTTTACTCAACCAGAGAGACAAGAAGGGCCATTCTACTTGAGAGGATTTTTTTGAGCCATGGTCTCACTCTAAATGTTACTTTTGGAGGCAGAGCTCCCAAAGCCTCAGTGTTAGTATAGACTGCTAATTTTACCGACAGCTCTAGCCAAGCTGGAGGGAAGGAAGTGCCTGCACATCTGCTCCAACTACAATGCCAGCTTTCCTTCCTGACGCCGAGTTGTCAGAGCGCAGAGAGTGGGAGTGCTTAAATAGGGTACATGCAGAGGAATCAAAGACAGCTGCTCACAAATAAATGCCCTCCTCCTAGAGCCTCCTTGGTTAGAAAATACAGTGAATTACCTGTGGTACTCCTCTTTATTTAAAAACTGTCTTCGGTTTTAGGACCCCCTTTATATATTTACTTTTTGTTTTTACTTGACACAAAATATCCTACATATTTATGAGATAATCACTTGCTACATATATAATAAATAATGTGGTTGAATTAGTGCAATTAGTATTTTCCTCTCTTTTAAAGATTTACAAATTCTATAAATCAGAAATCAATGACTAATGCGTTTATTTTGTACTCTATAGTAAATTGTTTTAGACTATGGCTACCTTGCTGTGCAATGGAACTAGTTCTCTCTTCTCAAAATGGACAAGCACCTCTACTCGTACCAACTGGTTTTTAGTTCACACCAATTTCAGGGAAGTCCATCTGTAGTTGATTATCTCCTATTTTAATTTGATAACAAATGTAAGCAGGAGCTGAGTATAAAAGACCAAACAGCACCATTGTGGTGGTTAATTATGATTGTTAATTTGATATATCTAGAATTACCTAGGAGCCAAACCTATGTAAGAATTTCTGAAGGAGTTTCTAGATTGATTTAAATGAGAAGGGAGAAGTACCCTAAATGTGGGGAGCATCATTTCATGGCTGTGGTCCCTGGCTGATTAAAAAGAAGAAACTAGGCAAAGTACCATTCACTTAACTCTACTTCTGGAGTATAGATACACTGGAACCTAGGGTCCTGCCCCCATCTCTACCTGGATGGGTGGGGCCTTCACCCTGGGCCCAGAATAAGACATTCTGCTCTGAAAACACATGTGCTAGGTATTTGTCATAGCAGCAGAAAAGTAATAAAGTAAATAAAGCACATGTCCTCACCTGGGACACTTGAAGTAAGGACTCAGAATTTCTAAAATTCTAATAGGATTGATTCATTTTTATGGATATAACTTAATTTGACAATCACCAGTTTTATTACTTTCCTTCAAAGTTGTAGTGTGTTGACATTAATATTGACCTTAATGAAGACATTTCAAAATGGCATAGCGCTAATTTGTCATGTAATGTTTCCTATTTATATACATCTAACCAATAAACCACACATTATATATATATATTATATATTACATATGGACATATATATATATATATGGGCACTTCTCTGTAAATGGCCATGTGGTTCCCAGTGTAGACTATCCAATGCAACAACATTTATCTATAAACTACTATGACTATCATATCTTCTCTTTGGATATCTTATATATCAACATACAACATAATTAAATCTTGTAATGAACTTACTTCATATGACTTTAAAAAACAAATCTCAGTGATGTTAATGGGCAAAACAATTCCTGCTGTTATTTAAACCTCAATCACTGACACACATCAATACAAATACTATAAATGGACCATGTAATAAAATACCTAATAGAAAGTTGTCATATTTATATACATTTGCCTTAATTCAACAAATTAAACAGAATAGGTATATATATTTTCCTTAGTCTTTTAGCAAGGCAGAGTTTCTTCTTTTACTCAAAGACCAAGATAAAAAGAATAAAATCAACAAAATGATATAAAATGATTTTTATAAGAGAATGAGTCATTTTCCATGGACAAAGGGTCCATAAGGCACACATGTATGAAGCAGCTTCAAAATAATAGTGATATTTTCATTTCATCATAAAGCTTCCCACGTTATTCTATTTGACTGTCCTGGTACTTTGGAATAGATTGTATCTGAAGAAATCAAATTCAAAGAAATGAACCAAGTTAATCATGATGCCTTAGACAAGAAGCTGCTGAGTGGCTCAGTGTTAAGAGCACTTACGATTCCTTCAGAAACTAAGGTTTTCTGTTCCCAAAACCTAAAATAGCAGCTCACAACCGTCAAGCTCCTGGGAGGCCAACATTCACTGCAAATGCTTGAATATGAAAAGAAATGCATATAAGGGTATATGGAGCTGTCTGGAATGGCTAGAAAATTAAGCATATATGATAAGGAACGAAATGATGGCCAGAACTAGAAAAATTCACTACACCTAATCAGCCCTGAATTGCTTACATAAAACATATGGAATTTATGTGTGTGTACTGAGCTCTTATTACACTTTAACTGAGAGGGGCAAGGTAGATAAAGTTTTCTGCCCTGTCTGGTTCTGCATCCGTTCAGTCCCAAAGAAAACACACAGAGACTTATGTTAATTATAAAGTGTTTGGCTATTGGCTAAGGTTTATTACTAACTAGCTCTTATGACATAATCACCCATAATTATGGTCATGTTTAGCCACATGTCTTGGGTAACTTTTCTCAGTAAGGCATGCTCACCTTGCTTCCTCTGTATCTGACTTGTGACTGACTCACCTTTCTTCTTCCCGAGAATTCTCCTAGTCCTGGTTGCCCCATCTAGACTTCTGCCTGGTTACTGGCCAATCAGCATTTTAAGCCAATAAGAGTGACAAATATTTACAGTGTCGAAAAGCATGATCCCACATTCCCTTTCTTTCCTTTCAAAACAAGACCTGAATCTAATCTTCTTTGTGTTTTTCCTGACCATATCCATAACAATCTGTAACCAACATACTAACAAGACAAACATTTAATCCATTTTTTGGGGGAATATGGGCATAGTTTTCTAGGCTACTTCTTGCTGATTGGGAAGTACTGATAATCTTATGGGGACTCAGAGAAAATTTAGGATTATGGTCAAGTCCTGACTCAAGTATTCTGTGAGACTGGATTAGCTCAAGCAGCAGTCTTAAAGCTGTTCTGAATGTGGAACTCAGAGGAAACTGCAACAGAGGTATTTTGAAATATTGGATCATCTGGGCCATCTGTTCCTACCAGAGATTTTGTACAGGGGGGGATGTTTGCTGATCAAACTTTATTTTTCTTACACCAGAATGAATCCACAATATCTCATTTCCTGGTGAAACAAAAGCAAAACATCTTTTCCAAGTAATATATCTTTGACTTAAATTTTTGAAGTCAAGGTATTTTCAAAATATATAGGTTGAATTAATCCAGTAGCATTTAAAATCAAATGTCTTTTAAGAGTTGTTTCTCCTTCCTCAGCAGTCAAACAATTCAAAGACAACATAATAACATACAATATCCAGATTCTCTGTGTATTTTCCATCTTTATGTGGCTTTGTTTGTTTGTTTTACTCTATTTCTTTATTTTTATTTTTTTAACTTTTTGGTTTTTTTTTTTTGAGACAGAGTTTTCTCTGTGTATCTTTGGCTGTCTGGAACTCACTCTGTAGACCAGGATGACCTAAAACTCACAGATATCTGCCTGCATCTGTCTCTGCTTCCCAAGTGGCTAGAATGAAAGGTGTGTGCCACCACACATGACTACTCTATTTCTTTTTTAAGGACTTTATCTTTTATTTCTTTTCTCTTCTAAGCCTACATATATTTCTAAACACATTATAAACCATTTAGAGGGGTTTTTTTTGCCTAAATCTGTCTTTTACTATATATCTCCATCTTTTCTGACCACATAAGTCTTTAGTCTGCTAAACCATATGGCTAGGATTAAAGCTAATAGCTTTGGCAGCTCACTCCACTCCATTCCTTAGCTTTTTGAGAGTCTATCTTCTGGCAGAGGTACTAGAAGGAGCCATGTTTATTGCTACACACTCTGTGGAGTTTCCAGGTCCACACCACCACCAAGAAGCCTACTGCTGGCTACTCATAATTACTACTTAAGTGTTTGGTTAAGAGCTTCTCAAAAGATCTGCAAGGTTTTTGCCTGGCTAATGCTGAGTCAGAAAGCCTCTCTTAAAGGAGCTGTACCTCTGCTCACCCTTCGCAAACAGATCATACTGGAAGGAAAAGTTAGGTACCAAGAAGCTTCTCTTCCTACAAAACCACATATTGTAGTTTAGAAATCTATACACTATAGCAAACATATATAAGAGCTATCTAGCTGTAGTTAACATCTAAACATAGCTTACCTTTAAACTTATTTCCAACCGAACATAAAATTTTCTTTGTAAAAACAACCCAGTGTCTTCACACCTAAAACAATTCTTCTCAGGCTAGTATCTCAAGGCAGAGATGAAATCGACTGTCAGGGTTCCAGATGCTGCTGCCTATCCTGAGACAGAGTAGAATAAAGGTGGAACAATAGGATAGGGAAAGAGGGCCAGCTGTTTTCTGCTCTTCACAATGGTGATCTCAGCTATCCCTGACATTCACAGAGACATCATAAAGCGTCATTGACTGTCATAAGCTTGTGTGCTGAGAAGTGATCTAGACCTGCTGACAGCAGACTGACAGCCAGATATAACTAACATGGATTGAGTTACGTCACGGAGTAGCTGCAGGGTTTTGTACTGATTTCACTTTCTTCAACTATATAAATACTCTTCTTACAGTCTAGATAAGAAGAAAGTTAGAAAACAGTTGGCTCATAGAAGGGTCATCCTCCATGACCTTTGAAACAGAAGCTTTATCTGATGACACTCTTTTCATGCATTGAACAATTCCCCCCTTCTTCAGAAATTGTGTCATGACTTCTCATTCCCCTGGGTGGTGGCACAACCTCCTACCACAATAATGTTCTGCTCAAACACCAGGGACAAAGCAACCATGGACTAGACTCTCTGAACTCCATGTACTCTCTGAAGATTCAAAGGATTCCTCTTTTGAAATCCAATGCATTTCTGAGCCCCAAAGCGTTGTTTCTTGAGGAAGGTGCAAAATGGTGTGAAACATCTCTTAAACCTGATGAGAAGAGAAAACTTGAGAAATTGTTAAAGGAGGAAAAATAATAAGCTTGATTATTCTTCTTTTGAAGTTATCCAGGCTAATAAACTGGAAAACTTTTGCATGAGAATTACACATGGGCCCTCATGAAAGAGAGTTAAGCACTCTTGCACGTTATCCCCACCCATATAAAAATTAAATTAATCAACTGTTTCTGCATGGGACTTACCTTGGTGAGGGAATTTTCCCAGAGAGTGCTGGATACAGAAGGCAGAATGTAAGGTTCAAAAAATATCTAGAAGAAAGTGAAGCTAGTAGATTAACATTTGTGGGAGAAACCAAGACTTTAAAGGGGAGAATGGGTCCAGAGAAAGTGTGTGTGTGTGGCTGTTTGAAATAGTCGAAGCCTTTTAGAAAATGGCAGTCTTGAGATTATTGGTAGTTCAGGAAGGCAGTTTTTCTTGATATCTAGAAGCAGCCATAACGTGTGGGGATCATAGGAAATCCTGAGTGCATGTGTGTTGTTGACATAGGCACAGCCTCCGACCTATGGAAGTGGCAAAGCCTTCTTGGGTCAGACTCTGCATGGACATTTCTTTGGTCCATGTATCTCTTTGGTCTACAAATGATTGAACAGTTTATGTGAGAACTACCAAGTGCAGCTTCTTCCTCCTAGATTGTTTACACAGCCCGAGAGTACTAATCTAAAGAAACCTCCCACCAAGATTAGCCAACTCCTCCCCACCCTGCCTGAGGTTCCCCTGGGCAGAGGTAGTTAATCGCCCATCAGAATGCACACAGCCCCATTTGATACCAGCTTTCCTGTGCCTGTGGTCTGTCCTGTTCTTCATTCCCTTACCATTTTAGCCAGCTTAAGGGTCCAAGCTTTGCAAGACACAGCACGAGGAAAAGCCCAGCCTAAACTATAGAGAAAGTTGCTGCATCAACAAACGTATTGTTTCCCGTCATTTGTGGTGTGTGTGTGTGTGTGTGTGTGTGTGTGTGTGTGTGTGGGGCATTTCTCTGCTTGCTCTTCTAGACTCTTCTAGGTCTTTGAAGAAGAATGTTTACACTCATATCAAACTGGATGACAACCAAAGCAAAAGGAACACATAACAAACTGACAAGCGTCCACTGCTCCCATTCATTAAAAGAAAGAAAGGTAATGAGTTCGAAACTGTCACAAATGGAATAGACTTACTGGAATTATATAGATAATGTATGCTAAAGGTGATACTTCAAAACTATATCTGAGTATTTAAGTTGTTGGCTTGTAAGAAAAGCTTCTTCTTAAATGTGTAGAACATTATAGGTTTAATTCCCTTGCCTGAAATATTACCGTCTGGAGATTTATTCTAATGATCAGAATACATGCAATAATTTGGTTATATTATTTATAATGGGACAAAAAAAACCTTTAAAACAAATGTCAAAAACAGGAGGATTATTTAAGTATTACAAAAATCCCATAATGATGGGTCATTTTAATAGGTAATAAAAATTATCATAATATACTTGAAAACTATGTGCTATAAAACTCTAAAAATGTGTTTCTCTGAAAATAAACAATTTTCTAAACAATGACTCAGAAATTTGATATACATATGTACATGTAATTATTTAATATTTCTTTATCCCTTTTGTCCTGAGATGGATTTTGATATGTATCTTAGACTGTTTTTCAAACACACAGTCCTGCCTCTGCCTCTCCGCAGCTGGTATTGAAAGCATATACTACACCTAGAATATGTATTTTTTTTGACTTAGTAAAAAAGACTCTCCTCGTCTATTATGAAAATAAAACATAGCAAAATCTTAATTGTGTGATTAGTAATTTAATACTAAAGGTTCAGAAAGAAAAACCACTTAAACAACACTGCTAGAAGAGCAGCTCTTCAAGGAGATAAATAAGTAACATAATGATATGAAATGTTTGTAACTTGAAGTAGTTTAGAAAAGATGCTTATCTAGGGCTGGAGAGATGTTTTGGTGGTTAAAACACTAGATGTCAATGATAAGTCTCAAATACTGGATCCGCTGAGCCCATCTAAAGTCACATACATGAATTGCAAAAGAAGCTGGAGATTCTCTGGGAGCCCACTGGCCACGTAGCCCTGAGGGTATGTTGATGGCAAACACAAAGAGCCACCTTAAAGTCAAAGATAAGGACCAACACCAGCAGTTATCCCCTGACCTCCACACGTGCATGATAGCACAAAAGTGCATACCCTCACACACAAATATGTACACACACAGAAAACATCCTTATCCAAAGTTAATGATATATTTTTTTTAAAAAAAAATCTATGTGTTCAGGAGAAGCATGAAAGTGTAAATAAAGTATCAGAAATGGTAAGGTAAGGGAGAGATGATATTTGAGCTTTTTTTTTTTTTTTTACTTTGCTAAAAATTTTCTAATGGATATAAATAAGCAATGAAAAGCAGTTTTAAACTTGAGATGGTGGAAGAACGAACTGAAGTTTGGCTGAGGCACAGAATTACAGAAAAATATGATAAAATTCAGGAGTGATAAAGAAGCTAAGGATAGGCCTTCTAGACATGTGACGGGGGCAGCTGGATGGAGGCTGGGTTTAATGAGGAAGGTCATAGGACAGAGGGAAGGAATACCTCCATAATGTGGGATCCTGAAAGAATATTCTAGTTTGCTTCCTGGTTCTAGGTGAAGCAGGAGTATTGAGAACAGCTCCCAAAAGATACCGTGGAGTCCATGAAAAGCAAGGGACACTCCATAAAAAACGGTATTTGAAAATGTTTCAGTAGATGTAGGTTAGAAGGCTAATATTGTACCATATAATATGCCTTCCCAACCTTACCCAAAGCAGAATGGAATCTTCTAAGTCCTGGGGAGCTATTTCAATCATGCTTATGTAGACATGACCAGGAAAATCAATAAAGCGCATTACCAGCCATCATGAAATTTTAGCTTTATTTATTGAGTTTTCATAGATGGCAGAGACATGCCTTCAACAACAGACCTGACCCTACCATAATAAAAACATATACATAAAAGTTGTGTGTCACAAAACAGAGCTAAAGTAAATCACAGAATGTCCCCAAAGTATAGACACAGAAGTGATGTCTGAATCTGCTGTTTTATCATAAGATCATTTACCAGTGAGTTAATCTTGAGCTTTATATCATAGGAAGCATACTACAGAGCTAAGAAGGCCAGAAGGACACAGGAGGGCCTCTGAAGCTGGCACACTACAATTCTACTGCAGGTAGACACGAATACTCATGAACACATTGCCTACCTCAGCATTAGGTGCCCATGACAAAGGAACACACTGAATTCGAACAATGAGCACTGGAGGACAAAGAACAGGAAGATGTAAACGTGTCAACTGATCACTTTCCACTCTTTATGGAAGTTCTGGATGTTCTTGATTTCCACGCCAGCTTCAGTTGCCATCCCCAGCACCAACTGCAACGGGTACAGAAATTCCTAGGGGTGGTCCAAACGACCGGTAACGCTAGTCACCATGCTGCTGGGATCCAATACCCCTGGCCTGGAGGAGTCCAGCAGACTTTTGCAGAAGCCAAGAATATTGTAGAGATCCCAAGCATCAGAATCTGGTCTAGTCATTCTGGGCCTCACCAACCTCTTGGACACAAGGACTGGCAGAGAATGTACTGGTTCCTTCTCTTTAACTCATCTTCCAGGAAAGTGATTGCTGCCAGGGGGCTCTGCGGTCTTCCCATCTTAGGATGTACAGTGTGTCAACCACAACCTTGGGTATGATAAGAAAAAACTTAGCACTAGTGGCTAGTTTCTGTATGACGGAGAGGTGCTCGCAGAGGGCCCTGGGATCAGGGAACAGGTAAGGGGTCAATACTGACCGAGTCTGGGGACCCCGGAGGGTCTTCTCGAGCAATGCCACTTCACGCTGAAGCCAAAGCTGGACTATGTCTTTGGAAAACCTATTCGTGCAGCTGTTCTCAGGGAGCTGCTGAAGTGGGTTTCCTGACCTTTCAAGGGGTACTGCTCACGAGAGACGCCCAAGTTTCGAATCGAAGCTCAAGAACTGTCCTGGGAGTCTGGTTGCAAAGTGGCCAAAACTTCTGCAGAAACAGATGCGCACAATAACTTCCTCCGATGGTGAGTGAAGGCAGATCCTGCTCTACGTCCGCCCTATTCTGGGACACTTGAGGAGGACCCTGCTGGAACAGGGCAATGTCTTCAGGGAGCTGAAGGTACTTGGGAGTGTGTGACCATTGACAGCTCCGCAGTAAGTCCCTGGAGATGGCGAGACAGACCAAGGCCTGGATGCTGCAGGTGCTCCCACCGAGGGCAACAGGTTCAGCAGCACACAGAGGTGGTCCCATAAGCTGAGTACACTCCTCCGGTGTGAGACGAGGAGGCTGTGATTGCTGTGCAGCCAGCTCAGGATCACCTTGATGGTAGGCAACAGTCCCTCTGCGGAAAGAATGTCCAATTTCCATTGGGTGGTCTGGAGATTGTTTTTCTGGGCAACGGAGGTCCTCTGCTCCCAAGAGGAACCCACACAGAACTCTGTGTCTGGAAAGCTGCTCGTCTCACTCTCGGTGCACAAAGAACTGCCGACAGCAGGGCTTGGCTCAGACTGAGGTGTCAGAACGCTATGACTGAAGACGGAAGCCAAGGGCAAGCCATGTTTTCCTTGGAGTTTTTGACTCAAAGGAGAGGACAAGCTGAAGATAGAGTTGTTTTCAGAGATCGAGGAGACTGTCGGAGGTACATACGCCTTCAGTTTGTTTCTAGGATGAGCAGCGGTAGTTTTTAGATGTACCTCCACTTTTTCTGAATTGTTTCTGACTCAGGGAGCCACTTCCTTCTGCATCTGTTGCATCTGAGTGGGAGGCTTCACTGCTTTGTGTCCGATTGGATCTTGGGAACTTAAGGAGGAGGTTTCCTCTTCCTCTGTCTCATCTGAGTCACAGCCGAAAGGAAAGCCAGCCTCACTCTCCCTAGAAATACCAGACCAGCCCTGACTTCTCTGAGAGTCGCCTGTGCTGGAGCCCGGGAGATGGAAAGTTTGTTGTTGCTTTCCAGGTTCCTTCTCCCAGCATCCTTCACGGGGAAGAAGCATCTTCTGGAGTTCAGCTTCCGCCTCTGCAGCTCAGCCTGGATCCGTGTGTTTACATGCTGTACTAGATGAGAGAGAAAGAGTCACATGAAGAGGACAGCTTGTTTGGTGTTGTTTTGAGCCTGACTTCCTCAGGCTGTGCACATTCATGAGGCAAAAGAACCACCATGTTGAAAATGAGACGTCCGGGAGAAAAAGATACCCTTTAGGAGGCTTATCGTCTATGGAAGCGTGGTACTGGACAGATTGGTGTGGCCGATAGGAAAGACAGAGACGAAAGTCTTCGAGAACCAGTTGGCACAGGGCTATCAGCCTTGCGGCTTTGAATTTTCTCTTAGGCTGCAAGAGGCTCTGAAGGTAGAGGAAGCTAACCAGAAGCCTTTTGTTGTCCCAACACTGCCTCTGGCTGTGGGACAGTTTCCTTCCCTGGTACCTCTTCAGACAGCTATACCTCTTTCCCGCATAATCATAGAGCCGTTTGAGGTTCCAAGCCGCTCCTTTAAAAGGCACTTCAGAGTGGAGGCAGCGCTGATAGAAGTATGTGGCTTCCAGGTCATAATACTTACTCCCCATGAGCGCGCCCAGTTGGTTGAAGGGCATTCCCATATGTGGGGCCACTGACAAGGCCCTATAATAGCATCTCTCAGCCAAGTTCTTGGTGGCCAGGTCTAGGAACTCATGCTGGTAGCGGAACAAGTCTCCCAGGTAAAGCAGGCAGCGATGACAGGCCATGCGGGCCCAGGAAGCCTCTTCCACTGATGTGGGTCCCACTTTCTTACAGCCAATCAAGTGGATGGCACTGTGAGGCCAGTCTATGTAGCTCTGTAACCTCAGCTCGTAGTGGTCCTGAAGGAAGAGGAAGAGATGCTCGTAGAACCTGAGGCCAGCCTTCAGGTGAGCCCGCAGGGGCCCGCCCCAGTGTTGGAAAGTGTCCGTTTGTTTCTTGTTGGTCTTCATGAGCAGCATGATGACGTCAGAGTAGATTTTCCTCCATAAGAGCTCCTCGGCCTTCCTACCATAAACCACCGGATGCAAAAACATGAGTTTAATGCAAGCTTGCTGAACCATCTCTCTGAGAGCCAGGATGTGAGGCTTTGAACACTTCTTGTTGGTGGCATTTCCTTTTTGAAGGAAAGAAATCGAGTCGCTGAGCTGCCAGGCAAAACCTCCTGGGTAGAGGAGGCCTGGCCTTGGTGGGGTTTTCTTCATGGTTTCTCTCCATGAGGCTGGAGAATGATGCTTCTTTTTGAGTGATGTTTTAATATTTTTTAATGATGTTTCCTGAGAAAAGATGAAAACTATCTATTAGTACTCACCCACAAAGACTGAAAATAATGCCAAAGAGAACAATAAATTTGGAGGGGATACTTTGATTCTCTTGCTTATAAAAACATTTAGTTTCCTGTTCTTTACTTAGCAACCTTGTTTGTAAGTGTATTTCTTTGGAAATCATTCCCGTCAGCAGTCAAACCTACATGAATACAGGGTCCCTTCCAAACGTATCTCTCTAATGAAGGAAAGTCAGGAGTACATGCATTGAAATTAACCTACACAATCTAAGATTAAGATTGCTTATGTGATGTGCATGCATATACAAATGAAATCCAGTTTAGAAAAGTATAATTATATAGACCTTAGAAAGATCAGGATCACTTGGGAAAAACAGTGGCATACAAAATAATATAACTATATCTTCCAAATAGAATATATCACATGGTATGTAAAAGATATTGGTAAATCCCCCACAAAAGATCTATAACACTTGTTTAACAGACATTCTGCTGAAGCTCCTTTATTTGCATGATTTAAAA